>NC_087215.1:19738895-19753895 GCF_015104395.2 Macrobrachium nipponense | reverse complement strand
GAAGAATAATAAGTATGATTGATAACGAAGCATTATTGATAACTAAGTTTGGTTTACCTAAGAATTAGCCTGTAAATCGTCAGGATATTCTTTCTTTTCGATTTCCTCCTCCTTTCTGGGCCCCCTTATTTTGGTTTGTGTGTGTTGGTTATACTATCTTAATTTTGTGTGCGTGTTTTGAGTTATTATTAAGTGTCATAGTAGTTCATTTATTTCCTGTACTCAAAGAGGTTCAGGTGTAATTTCTATCTGGTTATTTATGGATTAAATTTATGGTTTTTCGTTTTGATTGTTTACTCCTACCTTGAATTCATCCTTGCACTTTGAAAATTGAGTTTGTTGTATGATTCTACCTTATTGTGGACTTCATATCAGTGGTATATGGATACTTAAAGAGGAAATTGAATAGAGTATTTTGGTGACGGTAAAACGGGCCGTTACATTAGGTGTACAGATACGGGACAGCGTTTGTATTGGAAATCTTTGCTAACATTTGCTAAGTAGAAATAAGTGGCATCCATCATTGACATTTGCTAAGTAGAAATAAGTGCCATCCATCATTGACAAATAAACTGAACCATCTTCCCTGATTGTCCAAGAGTCTCCATCTTTAAAGGCCTTTAAAGACGAAGTAGTGCTTCTTGAAATAATTTGTTTACCTTCGAACGGCCTTTCCGTTTCTATAGCTCTGCTGCCACGAAGTCAGTCAGTATTATTTTTCAACTTGCAGGTGGACAGGGCAAACATTCATTCCATCCTTTACTTAATTGATATGGTACCTCTGCTTCTGTCCGGGGCTTCTAAGTTGCCCGAGGGCCGCATTTGGTAGACTGAAGCCAGGTAGTGTCATTCTAACAATGTTCTCCAATCCTGTGTTTGCCATAGCTGCTGTGTAGTAGTGGCCTCCTATTTTCGGACATAATTCGGGGTGCAGATCTTCAGAGGTATTTCTAATTATAAATAGCAAATGGAAAGAATTAATAATGAATTCTAAATAATCATATAATTGCCTTCAAGGTTTCGTAATGCTTCAGTATGTGAAACAGGTCCAACTTCCAACCTTTTTTCAAGGCAGTGGCAACGTTCCTTTTCCAGAAATAGGGCCTGTTCCACACTCTTCTGGTATTATGGTGATATTTGTGTAATTATCAACATAATGAAAAAAAGTTTATTTAGCACCTTTCACGCTGGTTTCCGTTACTTAATATTGTGCATTAGTACAACATTATTTCCATGAGGCAAACATTAAAAACCCTTGTAAAAACCTTGTTTCTTATTCTACGGAATTTTCATTTCCAGAAATATGCCCTGTTCCTCTGTGGTCATGGAGATCTTTGGTTGGATGCTGATCATCGGCAAAGGAACTGAGCTTGCAACTGCACAAGAGGTCTTCTCCTGCTATTCACCAAATGGGGAGTCTTGCTGCCCCTCTGCAACGTGGGATGTCCCAAACACAACTTCAAGAATTGGCTGTGCTTCCTTGTGTTTACAGTACCAATGCGAATGGTATTTGTTTGCAGGTCAGTTGGCTTTATGCAATTATTGACTGGCTTCTGCCATTGGGCTTTTATTCACCTGTGAGAGAGAGAGAGAGAGAGAGAGAGAGAGAGAGAGAGAGAGAGAGAGAGAGAGAGAGGGCATGTCTTTCAGTATTTAACATTTGTAAGTGACAGCCATTCACAATTTTCTTGGTGAAATATGAGGTCACAAAGCCAACTTTTCCACATCCATCTCAACTATATCTCTCTGTGCTCAAGGGCCAATATATAGCATGTTTGTATTAGCCAACCTGCTTTTTCAATCCGTCGACTCCTTTGGTTGTTTAGTAGCATTCAATTACAAAATAAAAAATAACCGATATGATGCTGCTGATATCCAATTGCCTTCTGTAAAGTTAATAGTTATTGATGAACTCAACTGTCCTCGATGGAGGGAGTTGGGTTTTGAAGTTTAATTTCAATTAATTTCTGCTTCCTTTTGTGTTAAAGAAAAGAACGTAGTTTCCAGCTAATCTCCCTTTCAGTTCCTGCAAAGAATGTAGGATACCTCGTAATATCTTTTATAATATTTTTGCGATTTAAGAAAATTTAATTTAAAACCTCGAAAAGTAAAGTTGATTTGCAACGTTCTTACCGGTTTTTACCTCGGTTAATTTCCTGATTTTCAGCTGGTGGGTGTCGCATTCAGGGGAGAACCTAACCGTGCCTTCCATTGGTGAGAAGACGCGGACGTTTCGGAGAGTGACGCACTTACCGACTTTGGTCAGTGTCGCTCAGGGAAAACCAACTAAGAGTGTGGCCTTCTGGACTGAGTAAGTTTTGAAATAATTCAGGAATGCTGGTGAGTTTACTACCATAACAAATCTTGGGATATAACTCATGGAAATTAGCACTCTTGGGAATGTGTTTCATACACACCTATACCTACATATTATACATTATTAACATATAACATATATAGGTGTATATACTATATATATATATATATATATATATATATATATATATATATTATATATATATTATATATATAATTTTTTCTATCACATCACTGTAATGTTTATGCAATCATTAAGCTACAAATGTCGTTTTAATATCCAATTCATGCTACTCCGAGAAGCATATTCCCGAGCTGTACCCGAGTACCCTGTGACCTTCCCTGAAAAAAGCGTGACGCCATATCTTCAAAACTAACCATAGAATCGTCTTGAAAATAATCTCATTATGTTTCCCACACCAAATTACAAGTAGATCAAATACTCAGCTAAGTTAACCTAACCTAACCTAACCTAACCTAGGGGCATGAGAAAGAAACCCGGGCTTGTGCAATACTGCTATACATTTATCCACAGGCCCAAACATCCTTAGAATACTCAGAAATACCCTGCATTTAACTAGGCTGCAAACAACCGTTTGCTTTGTGAATTGCTTTCTCAGTTATATGGTCAGGATACCTTAAAGACGAAAGCTGCTTACGAATTAGTTCAAATTCTTTTTCCAGGAAATCTGGGGAACAAATTCATACGGCTCTTAAGAATAGGTTACTGGCTACACCTATCTTGATAGGAATCTCATGATAGCTGAAGTACAATAAACGGTCAATATCGCTCAGGGAAAGGCAACTGGGAGTGTGGCTTTCTGGACTGAGTAAGTTTTCGAAACAATGCAGGAGGGCAGATGAATTTCATCTGAGTATAATAAAAATCTGTTATATTACTCACTGGAAGTAAATCTCAAGGGGAATGTTATGGTAGAAATAAATAAACTATTACTTAGTATGTACTGCGTAAGTTACTAATGAACAAACGATTTGAAGATAGGTGAATTTGGTATTAAAAAAGAATTTGGTATTACAAAAAAAAGACTAAATATCTTATAGGATGAAGGTTAAAGTTACCATATTGAATGAGTTGATGTTGGGTGAGAAAACTCCAGTACAACTAAAAGACTTGGCATTCTGTGATAAGAGTGACCTGTTTTAGTTTTCTAAAAAGAAAGCTATTTGACGGCTTTGTCTGTCTGTCCACACTTTTTCTGTTCGCCCCGAGATCTTAAAACCTACCGAGGCTAGATGGCTGCAAATAGGTATGTTGATCATCCACCTTCCAATCATCAAACATACTAAAAACCCTCTAGCCTCAGTAGTTTTTAAAATTTTATTTAAGGTTAAAGTTAGTCATAATCGCGGCTCATACATTATACAGAGATCTATTTTCGGTGGCCTTGAGAATACGCTGTGCAAAAAACTCATTTTAACTTGCTTCTTAATGAAGTTGGTTGCGAGTCAATCAAGGAGGGTGATAAGTCAGGACAGAAAAGCCTCAATTCAACCATTAAGAATGACTGAGTCAGTGACTAGTTTCCCCCTTCGGTTTCTAACCACCATCAGTTAGGGGAGGAGGTTTAACAACACAGACAAAATACATATGTGCACCCATCACTCATAGCGCGAACAGAATCAAGCACTAATTTGTGTTTTCTTTTGACCTTTCACAGACCATCAGATATGGTCAGTAGGATGGCTGTCGATGGCATCGACAGCAGCACAACCAACTATTTCCACTCTGAACCTCATAAAACCCCAAAACCTTGGTGGTACGTGGATCTTGGAGAAAACAGAGTGGTGAAGGAAGTTCACGTGATGCCTTTTGGAGGCGGCGGCCACAGCAAACAATTCATTACTATTGAGGTAAGGAAAAACATTAAAAAAACTTAAAATGGCGAATTTTCTATTAAAAATCTCACTGTGCGCTGAGACCTTACGTCGTTAATTTAGAAATGATAATCTCAGGTGGAGGTGTTTGGACTGCAGAGGGTGACAATTAAATACGAATAGGACGACGCATTTTGAAAAAGAGTAAAGGACGGTGCAAGTCTTACTAACCTGGTGTTCCGTTTGGTGTGAAATTTTACTTAAATCTTTCAAACATTTCATAACGTTATGGAAGATATTAAAATCTTTCCACTGCGCTACACGTTTTGGAAATGGAAAGCAGAGTATGACGTAACATTACAGTACGTCTTACTATTTCTTTTTTAATGTGCGGTGGCTATTTTTACGCAGCTACATGGCATCAGAGCGCGAAGAGAAGACCTTAGGAAGAATGCTGCTCCCTAGGTTAAGTTAAGTTTATCTTTTTAATAGTGTTTTAGTGGTATATCGGTATTTTGGTAATCGCTCAAGTCTTCAATGTTGCTGAGAGATCCCACTTTCCGTTTAGTTATATTAAAGACATAGTCTTTTATCGTTAGATCCTCACAGCCTCCATTTCCCTTGAAGAACCTGAGCCAAGGGAATCACAATACCTGGTGTCATCACTAATGTAGAAATCTGTTGTTAAATATGTCTTGTTCTCCACTACTGTAACTGTAGAATGTTTTTGGCAGTATTTTAGAAACGATAACAATGATATGTCCTAGAATTTAAAACTTGCACATTCCTTGTACTGAAGAATTATCAGTCAGAATAACTTCAGATTTATGATAATGTCTCCGTTGCGATGGAAATTGATAAAAGTAGCTCATGCATTTTGCTGCTGAAGGAAATTCTAGTCGAAAGAGGTGTAAGACAAATGTGTTAAGACTCCCTTGATATGGCCATTTGGGACTACTACTTCTTCCATTTATCTGAGCTACGGTCTTTCATTCAGTTTTCCTGGACTTGAACTTCTTCATCCACTTTTCCTGCCTGAGGCCTCATTATTCCGTTGTCATGAGAATAAGTTTTTTTATTCAGTTTCCTGAACTTTAAGCTTATTCCATTCCATTACTGGACTTGATAGTTCTTTGCCAATTTTCTGAACTTGAAGTTCTAATGTTATATTTATTTATTTTTGAAACTGGGGCTTCTTATTCAATTTTCGTGTACTTGGAACTTCTTATTCTATTTTTCTGGGCTTGAGAATTCACATTACATTGTATTTGTTTTAGCCTTGGGACTTATTCAATCTTCTTATTCTATTTTTCTAGGCTTGGGACTTATCCTGTTTACTAAATATGGAATTCTTATTCCAGATTTACAGTGCTTGAGGCCTCCTCTTATTCCACTGTCCTGTACTTGGAACTTCTTACTCTGTTTTCATTTCTGGCAGTTAGAACTCAAAAAGGTCATTGTCTCCTTATAAGCAGTTTCTGTCCATTAGGCCGAGAGCTCAGATTAGTCTGTACCATTTTAGATTTCCTCAAAGTCAAAAACCACTATAAGGTAGGAAATTAATCAACGGTGGCGGCTTCTCCTTCTGCATAAAGACACACCAATCACTCAAGAGAGTCCCAGGGTCGGGTTTGCTTAGAAAAAGCTTGGGAGTTATTCAATTTTCCTAAACTCAAAACTTCTTATTCTATTTTTCTAGACTTGGGACTTATCCTGTTTACTAAATATGGAATTCTTATTCCAGATTTAAAGAGCTTGAGGCCTCCTCTTATTCCCCTGTCCTGTACTTGGAAACTTCTTACTCTGTTTTCATTTCTGGCATTTAAAACTCAAAAAAGGTCGTTGTCTCCTTATAAGCAGTTTCTGTGCATTAGGCCGAGAGGTCAGATTAGTCCTGTACCATTTTAGATTTACTACTCGAAGCCAAAAGCCACTAATATGGCGTAGCAATATAACCAACGGTGGCGGCTTCTCCTTCTGCATAAAGACACACCAATCAGTCAAGAGAGTCCCAGGGTCGGGTTTGCTTAGAAAAAGCCAATATTTCACCCTATACAACATCGTCGTCCTTTCAGCATAATAATTATCAAGTGAAATTTCATTTGGTTCAAGGTTTGATATTATGTTATTATATATGCGGGTGGGATATCCATAATAATACAATATTTACATTCAACATAATGTCTCAGGAATGGTTGGGTGGATTTTGATGGGTTGTTTATGGGAATTAATATGAAATTCATGTTTCCCTCCACATTACCTCTGAACATCATGGAGTTTTCAACATTTTCACTAAACTTTAATGAATCACCCGAGAGTGACTGGCAAGGGAGCAATGAACCATCGAATAATGTTTTACCATTTGGGAGGATAACTCATGATGCAGGTTATGAAATAATTTTTCAGTGCTGCACCAAAAATCTTATTTTCCTGAGAAACTAGGCAAATGTGCTTATGTCAATTGGCATTGGCAACAGAATTCAATTCTAATATTATAAATCCTCTCATTTCTAGATTAGAGTTGGCAAGATACTTCCTGCAGTCAGTGGGAACTTTTCCAGCTGGGATTTATTCTACTATTTCCCAGGACCACCCCCTAACGTCATGGAATACCAGAAGTTCTCCACCAACAGCTCATATCCCTTGTGTGGACGCTACGTAAGCATCCAGAAAATGGGACCTAGCCCCAATATCTATTTTGCTTTCAACGAAGTTAAGGTTTTCGCCATGGAAAAGTCTCTAGACAACTAGGATACTTGGATAAAATATGTGAAACAAACACGCGGGTAGAAAAGTAACTTTAGTAAGGCCACTCAAATATGGGTATGTTTGTGGGTGTTAGCTGAACATCAAGAACTTCAGGGTTACCGGCTTTCTGAACGGAGATGTTAAATGTAGAACTTGACAGTTGCTGGAACACCAAATAAGTTGTCAAGAAAGCTGCTGGTATAAATACCGTGATATCAAACGCAGAACTTGAGAGCTGCTAATACCTAGACCAGAATGTCCGATGCAGAACTTGAAAGTTGCTAAGTGCCTCCTGTAAATACAACAAAGATATTCATTCTTTGAAAACCCAAAGTACCTAATGTATAAATGCTTTGATGAGTTGAAATTATTTCTACTTGTATGATTGCAGACCAAACCTCAACTGGATTTCCGATGACGCTGTGGCCATGACATTATCGAAGTCGGTATTCGTGGATGAATGTGTAAAGTTAATCATGTTAAAAATGAGACATTATACACGACCAGGTACAGTTCTCAGGCACTGAATTGAATAATAGCTTGGTTTTAATTTCCTTTTGACAAATCCCTCAGTCATCGGTCGTATCTCTGCCACTACCGTGGAAGTCAGCACGCTGTCACTCTCCATAACTTCCTTTTCGCTTTGTTTAACTAAAACCTTTATCTTCATTTACACTTCTTATCTCAGTTACTGGGCACTCGAGAATTTGACTGTTCCTTCCCTCTTCATCTCAGTGGCCAGAAGCAGGTCATCCATCTCGTCTAGTGGACCCTTTTCAACTGGGTTTTGTACTTCTCCGACTTGCTTATTCGTGTCTGTTTTGATCATATCCAAACCATCTCTCTTCCTTTTACCAGATACCTTTTCACTTCTTAAATCCGGAAAATCATTTAAATCCTATACATTTAACTTGGAAGTTGACGCTGTACTTCTTTTTCTCTTATTTTACTGGATAGATTCTGATAGATCATAGAAATGCATTCAAACAGTGACAGTTGCATCGGTGCTGTCGAAACGTGTTATCCAGAAAAGAAATTCTTTTCCGGAACCGTTAAATCTCAGATACGAAATATCTACGGCGAATCTTTGTCCACTCAGCAAATTAGAAAATAATTAAGACAGTTATATAATAAATTTCTTAATTATTTTCTAATTTGCTGAGTGGACAAAGATTCACCGTTGATATTTCGTATCTGAGATAACATTTTTTGACAGCACCGATGCAACTGTCACTGTTTGAATTTAATTCTATGATCTATCAGAATCTATCCAGTAAAATAAGAGAGAAAAAGTAGTACAGCGTCAACTTCCAAGTTAAATGTATATGATCTAAATGATTTTCCGGATTTAAGCAGTGAAAAGGTATCTGGTAAAAGGAAGAGAGATGGTCTGGATGTGATCATGACAGACACACGAATAAGCAAGTCGGAGAAGAACAAAACCCAGTTGAAAAGGATACACTAAATATGGCGGATGACCTGCTTCTGGCCACTGAGATGAAGAGGGAAGGAACAGTCAGAATCCAGAGTAACTGAGAAAAGAGGTGTAAATGAAGATGAAAGAGTTTTAGTTAAACAAAGCGAAAAGGAAGTTATGGAGAGTGACCGCGTGCTGACTTCGACAGATGACTGATTTAATAAATCCGGTGACTGACGAATATGTAGAAATGCTAGAGGAAAAAAAAAACAGGTTCGTTAGAGGGATGGAGGAAATAGTAACTATAATTGCGGTGTACAGAGAGAATGGGGAGGATGATTTAGATATGGAAATGGACACTGGAATGGGAACTAGTGAAGCAATTACTGTGAATGATACGTTAAACTGACTAGACAATATGTAAAAATTGAAGATTCGAGCAACTGGAATGTGAATATGGAGAGTGTAGATAAAATTAAACTAACACGAGACAACTATTCACAGGAAAAGCGTAAAGGTAATCAAGTGAATATGACCTGTCATACGCAAAAGGAAAAGATATCGAAATCGTAGACTTACAATGGCGTTAACAGTGGCAACTCTAAATAAAAATGAATTAAAGGAACTCATGAAGCAAATGAAATTGGTGTCATTAATGAAAAAATTTAAAATGGACATAATGATGATACAAGAACTCGATGTGGAGAAGATAAGGATCTTAGATTATTTATGTGAATTTTATGATGTTATATTTGATACAACTCGTCATTAAAAGGAGGAACGATGTTTTAAGCAATATTTATCAGCCCAGTGTATTGTGTCCTCAAGTTCGAGGAAATAAATGTATTTTTCATTGCCATATGTAAAAAATGCAGCCTTTAGACGTGAACTGACAACAGCGCTAATCACTTTTACTCCTATGTTAATTTTAAATTTGCGTTCAATAACCCATTAACAATACGCAGACTTTTCAAATTCAAAGACCCTTCCGGAGTTGATGCGTTCTTTCGTTGTCTACGAGTATACTTGTCCAAAATGTAATATTGGAAATCACGTCGGATCTACCCGACGCTTACTGAAAGTCCGCATCGATTCCCATAGAGGTGTCAGTTATCGCACTGGCTGCATTTTAAAACCAAAAGAATTTTCGGCCATAAGGAACCTTTCAAGTTCATGTAAAACTGACACATGTATAATCATTTCAAAATACTCTGTCAAACTACTGACTGTCTTTGTCTCCTTCCTTAAACTACCAAATTACCTCCACACCATTACATATTGCCTAACTGCCTATTACTCGCATTCTCTCTCTCTCTTTTTTTTATTCCTGTAACATCGCCTTTTGACTATGATGTTCTACATCAGTTAACAACCAAACCTCTTAACATTAAGACCGCTTTCCTTGTTTATTTTTTCAATATTTATTTTTTGTTTTGCTTTTTGATCTGCTATTTCACTGTTCATTATTTAAAAGAAAGACATGAGAATAATAACAACGGAAAAGGATTGTGTGGGAAGAATTCTTGGTATAAATGTGGTACATAAGGATGGAAAGCTGCTGGTGGTAAATGTCTATGGCCCAGCTGGTAAAAATAACTTGGAGAAAGGGACGGTTTTTATAGGACTAGTCTATTATACTTTTTAATTAAGACATAATACTGATGGGTTAACACTGGGTAGTGACTTCAATTGTAAAGCTATCGGGAAAGATTGTAGTAATAGTGAATCCTCTCTAGTATCAAAAGCAATGTAAAATTCCATAAACTCATTAGGACTAAAAGGTAACTATTCAGTATATAAAGGTATACCGAAATTTACGTTTGTTCAAGAGAAACATGGATCCTGAATCGATTGTATAATACAATGGATTTATTTGAACATATTCATAATATAGATGCAATACCTATAAGCTTTTCTGAACATTCTAAGGTGCTAATAACGGTAAGGGTTGGTGCTGGTGTGATAAAACAGGAATTTTGGAAAGTTGATAACAGTTTATTGGAGGAGGAGGGGGAGGGGGAACGGAGGAAGCCTTTATATCATTTTGGAACGGGATAAAGACAAAACAAGGCGTATTTATAGATATTTGGAAAATAAAGTTGTCAAAAAGAGTGTCCAGAGAAAAGTACGGTTTAGTAAATTTGTTGCATGCAAGATGGGGCAACTGCACGAGACATTGCTGTTATGAAAATAAATATAAAGAGATTCAGTTGTTGAAAGAAAGGAAAGATGACATACAAAATGAAATGCTAGAAGGTATAAAAGTGAGGTTAAAAGTAGAGGAGATGGCCGAAGGAGAAAACGTCTCGATGTTTTTGTTGGGAGGAGAGAAACTGAGGACGAACAGGTTATGTATTACAAAGCTTCAAATCCGGGAAAATGTAATGACCACGGACAGGAATCTGATTTTATCACATACGAAGAGTTTTTACAAGAATTTGTCTGATTATGTGAAAGGTGATCAGGAGAAAATAAATGATATTCTAAGGAGGAACGCGAGAAAAAACGAAAGGATGAGTTTAATATAGATGATATTTAGTGGGCTTTAATTAAAATCAATGAAACCAAATAAATCTCCTGGAAGTAATTGTGATGCTTACCTGTAGAATTTCATAAAAAAATTTTGGCCGGTGATAAAGGAAAAGGTTGAAGGTAATTAGAACCATTTGTGATATTAATTGTATGACCGATTCACAGTATTTAAGAGTAATTAAGTTAGTTGGGGAAAAAAGTTGATCCATTGCTAATAGAAAATTGAAGGCCGATAACTCTCTTGAATGTAAATTATAAAATCTTTGGTAGAATTTTATAAAATAAGTTGCAAAGGGTTACAGACTCCTTTATATCCCACTGCGCTACACATTTTTGAAAACGGAAGCAGAGTATGACATAACATTACAGTAGGTTTTACTATTGTTTTTTTAATGTGTGGTGGCTATTTTTAGGCGTCTACATGTCATCAGAGCGCGAACAGAAGACCTTAAGAATAATGCTGTTCCCTAGGTTAGTTTAAGTTTATCTCTTTAATTAATAGTGCTTTTGTGGTATATCTGAATTTTGGTAGTCGCTCAAGTCTCCTACGTTGCAGAGATCCCACTTTCCGTCTAATTATATAAAAAGACATAGTCTTTTATCGTTAGATCCTCACAACCTCCATTTCCCTTGAAGAACCTGAGCCAAGGGAATCACAATACCTGGTGTCATCACTAATGTAGAAATCTGTTGTTAAATATGTCTTGTTCTCCACTACTGTAACTGTAGAATGTTTTTGGCAGTATTTTAGAAACGATAACAATGATATGTCCTAGAATTTAAAACATGCACATTCCTTGTACTGAAGAATTATCAGGCAGAATAGCTTCAGATTTATGATAATGTCTCCGTTGCGATGGAAATTGATAAAAGTAGCTGATGCATTTTGCTGCTGAAGGAAATTCTAGTCGAAATAGGTGTAAGACGAATGTGTTAAGACTCCCTTGATATGGCCATTTGGGACTTCTTCTTCTTCCATTTATCTGAGCTACGGTCTTTCATTCAGTTTTCCTTGACATAACTTTTTATTAACTTTTTCTGTACTTGAACTTCTTCATCCACTTTTCCAGCCTTATGCCTCATTATTCGGTTGTCATGAAAATGAGTTTTCTTATTCAGTTTCCTGAACTTTAAGCTTATTCCATTACTGGACTTAGTATTCTTTGTCAATTTTCTGAACTTATAGTTCTAATGTTATATTTATCTGTTTTTGAAACTGGGCATCTTATTCAACTTTCGTGTACTTGGAACTCCTTATTCTATTTTTCTGGGCTTGAGAATTCACATTACATTGTATTTGTTTTAGCCTTGGGAGTTATTCAATTTTCCTAAACTCAAAACTTCTTATTCTATTTTTCTAGACTTGGGACTTATCCTGTTTACTAAATATGGAATTCTTATTCCAGATTTAAAGAGCTTGAGGCCTCCTCTTATTCCCCTGCCCTGTACTTGGAACTTCTTACTCTGTTTTCATTTCTGGCATTTAAAACTCAAAAAGGTCGTTGTCTCCTTATAAGCAGTTTCTGTGCATTAGGCCGAGAGGCCAGATTACTCTGTACCATTTTAGATTTCCTGAAAGCCAAAAGCCACTATATGGTAGCAATATAACCAACGGTGGCGGCTTCTCCTTCTGCATAAAGACACACCAATCAGTCAAGAGAGTCCCAGGGTCGGGTTTGCTTAGAAAAGGCCAATATTTCACCCTATACAACATAGTCGTCCTTTCAGCATAATAATTATCAAGTGAAATTTCATTTGGTTCAAGGTTTGTTATTATGTTATTATATATGCGGGGTTGGATATCCATAATAATACAATATTTACATTCAACATAATGTCTCAGGAATGGTTGGGTGGATTTTGATGGGTTGTTTATGGGAATTAATATGAAATTCATGTTTCCCTCCACATTACCTCTGAACATCATGGAGTTTTCAACATTTTCACTAAACTCTAATGAATCACCCGAGAGTGACTGGCAAGGGAGCAATGAACCATCGAATAATTTTATCATTCGGTAGGATAACTCATGATGCAGGTTATGAAATAATTTTTCAGTGCTGCACCAAAAATCTTATTTTCCTGAGAAACTAAGCAATTGTGCTTATGTCAATTGGCATTGGCAACAGAATTCAATTCTAATATTATAAATCCTCTCATTTCTAGATTCGAGTTGGCAAGGTACTTCCTGCAGTCAGTGGGGACTTTTCCAGCTGGGATTTATTCTATTATTTCCCAGGACCAGCACCTTCTGCCGTCCAGGAATACCTGAAGTTCTCCACCAACAGCTCATATCCCTTGTGTGGACGCTACGTAAGCAACTAGCCCCAATATCTATTTTGCTTTTAACGAAGTTAAGGTTTTCGCCATGGAAAAGTCTCTAGACATCTAGGATACTTGGATAAAATATCTGAAACAGGAGCAATCAGTTAGGGGGATACCTTTACTAAGGCCACTCAAATATGGGTATGTTTATAGATGTCAGTCGGACATCTTAGGAACTTCAAGGTTGCTGGTAATTGCTAGAGATGTTAAGCGTATAACTTGACAGTTGAGGGTACAGAGAAGAGGCCGTTAAGAAAACTACTGGTATAAAGACACGATCTCAAATGCAAACCTTGTTGAAAGCTGCTGATAGACAGACCAGAATGCCCAGTGCAGAACTCTAAAGCTGCTGAGTGCCTCCTGTTAATACTGTAAGGATATTCATTCTTTGCAGATCTCAAAGATCCTGGTATGGTTCCCTAATGATTATGGACCAAAGCTTAACTGGATTCCCTATGACGCTCTGAACTTTACATTACCGAAGATGATATCCATGAAGGAACGAGCCAAGCTAATCTCACGTATAGAATGTTGCTTAAAAGTAAGACAATATATATTCACAGGTATACTTCTCATGCATTCATTTTTGTTTCATTTTTTAACTTTCAGTTCTGTAAGCACTTGTTTGTTTCATTTTCTAATTAGCTGAGTGGACAAGTGATTTGGAATTTGAGATTAAGTCTATTAGAAAGAATTTGTTTTCTTAACATAATCATTCGACTATATCGATGCAATTATCATCGTATAAATTGAATTCCATCATGGAAATCTTACTCTATATCACGAAGTCGGTAAAATCTACCCAATAAAAAGAAGAAACAGAAAAAGCGTGCAGCCACATTAAGTGGACAAAAGAAGATAAAATACAGAGGAACACGTGTCATTTAGACGACTGTTCCAATATTTTTGCACGGTTTCAGTCATGGATTAGTTGAGTGACTTCGAAGCAGTTTATTAAGGTTCCAGCAACCTGATTCCCGTGTCTTATTTCAGGCAATTCCCATCATTCCAGTACAGGAGGAAACCCGTAGGGGGTTAGTGCTATCAGTGCACCTCATTCGATGCAATGTAGGCATTACTTAAGGTTCTTTGCTGTCCCTTCGGCTCATAGCTGCACCCCCTTTACATTCCTTTTGCTGTCCCTCACTTCGTATTCTATCTTCCATCTTACTGTCCACCCTCTCCTAACAATTGTTTCATAGTGCAACTGCTTTGAGGTTTTCCTCCTATTACTCTCAATTTCCGTTTCAGCGCTGAATGGCCTCAACTGCCCCAGTGCTTGCTTGGCATAATGCCAAAAATCTATATAAATCAATCCAAGTACAGGAGGAATGGCCTCCACACGGAGGCAAACGCTTATTCTAGTCAGTACGAAATTATACTGACTATTCATATCTTACAAAGCTTCAACTACACTGGAATTCAATTTTTTATTGATACCACTATTTATTGTATGCGAATTCTTCTGATGACTTTTTCAATTCTTAAGACCAATACTAAAGAATAATTTATCAAGGAAATAGTCACAATAAAAAAGATCAACTGTATAATGTTCTAGTACAATATCACTGTATTTAAATAACAACGTTTAATAATTCTTTAAAACCACTGAAATACATATTCAGTCTCGAAAGATCGTAGTGAAAAGAAAATTTCACGAAAAAATAAACTCATAAAATAATAATTTTCTTAATATGCTATACTGCTATTTATCTTCTACCCTCGCACTTTTACAGCTTACTTAAACGAGATAACACTTTTTCTAACTTGCACTTTTCATGCAGTGACCAGCATTTCATGGTCCAAGTATGAAACTGGTCACGAGC
>NC_087215.1:19703895-19733895 GCF_015104395.2 Macrobrachium nipponense | reverse complement strand
CGCGTTACAGCAGAAGTGGCTTTGGGAATTCGTTTGGGGTAGGGCAAGTCAAGAGGAGGCAGAATCGTGCCGTCTGCTGCAGCAGGATCAACGTAAGATACTTATTGTTTTCCTTGATTATCTCTTTCCCCTTTTGATATGCGGTGCGTAGTCAGCCATTGCATACGGTGGCCACTTATGAAATGGCCTCACGATATGCATGAAATCTTCAGACATTACATGAAATGGCCGAAAAACTAATACCGTCTTCACATAACCTGCCTGATAACATCAGTACTGGTTTTCCGATATATAACTGATTTACAATTTGAAATGTACATGTAGTCATTTCAATAATCGAGCTATACGTGTCAAGGATTTAAAAACTTACTTTACGTATTTAAAAATTTAATCAGTCAATTATTGGTCCGTTTGATAGTTAGCCTCGTGGCACTTGTAACCTACTTTTGTCCCATTTTTTCCTTGACGACTGATTCTTTGGTTCTACGGCCACATCTTACAAAAGGCTAATCGACCGTGGCTGAGGATTCCAGAGCCTGCTGATGAAGGGAGTCCTGCCGTTCATCTTTCTTGGTATCAGATTGGGAAAGAAAGTTTTGAAGGCAGAGAAAAACTGAATGCGCGAATCTTTGATCTCGGTATCAATATATTCTTCCCCATGATGAAGGGTTAGACCAAGTATGCGCCGTGCACCCAACACGTCTTCCCTTTTCCAAAAGCCCGCAAATTCACTTTAGCCTGAAATTCAGCCCTGAATTCAGGTCCTGAACTCAGGGCTGTGCAGCACCTACGCTCGTTTGTTGCTTTCTCTGATGCTAATCATATTCTATTATATATATATATATATATATATATATATATATATATATATATATATATATATATATATATATATATATATATATATATATATATATATATGAGTTGTATTCTTCTCAATCACGAAGATGAAATGTCTCGATGTACTCAATGAAAACAAAAGTCTCTGACGTGACGTTACTACCGGCAAATAAATAAAAGAAAAAGTGAAGACGGTAAAAAAGTGATATATAAAATCTTGGAAAGTGTTTTAGGGTACTATCAACGTTTTCTATTTATCTTTTTTTTTTCTTTTTTTGCGGAAATGAAAATCAAGGGGATTTGCATTTCATGCTTACGGCCTTCGCCATATGAACGATAGCGTTCATATCAGGGTTAGCAGTCATGTGAAAGTAATTAAAATGGAAGTAAATGGAAAACTCACAGCTGAATATTTGTTGATAAAACGGCTGAAACACTCATGGATGTGTCTGACTCGATGGGCTAAAATTATATATAATATAATATAAATAAATAAATAAATAAATAAATTATACATATATGTATATATGTATATATATATATATTATTATTATATTATTATATATAAAGCCTAAATATCAATGGAAATAAAGATAAATAATTTACGTCCACATATAACGACTGAAACACTTATGAATTTGATTTTCACAGGGCTAAAAATAAAAAGACGGCTAAAAGTAATATATATATATATATATATATATATATATATATATATATATATATATATATATACACACACACATATATAATCAGAAAAAAGATCAATGGGAATAACTACATTGATAAACAATACATGACCAGAATACTCCCTCATAAAAAATATGAAATTATGAATATCTTTAATGTTTCTGTAGGGAAAAAATAATAAGTGTATGAGTATACGACCCGTTTATGAAACATTTATAACTTTGTGTGTCTTTTGAATAGGCTAAAAGTGCAAATAAATAAATAAATAATAAATAAATAAATAAATAATGTAAAAATAAATAAATAAATAATGTAATTAAGTTTCCAAAAATATTAACAGGACGAGAATTACCCCGTACTTTCCAGGAATATGCGTCGACTCCCTCTGGCCTTCGTCCTCTTTGGATGGATGATGATAAATGCCTCAACAACTCCAGCCCTGGCCTCCACGGGGCCGGAGAAGGTCTTTTCGTACTACACAGCTGCCAAGAAGAAATGTTGCCCCTCAGAATTCAGAGAGATTGCAACAGAAGTGTCAAAAACCCACTGCGCCTCCTTGTGTATGCAGCCTACGTGCAAAGCGTATGCGTTGAAAGGTCATTTTGGTTTGTTTACTTCCAGTAGATCAGTGGTTTTTAAACTTTTTTTCCTTGCGGCTCCCCTCTGCATTATGTTTAGATCCCATGCCCCCCCCTACCCCTATAAATTTCCCAGCTATAAACAATATGTTGTCCATTTGCATACTATTCATAAACAAGATCTGAAATAAAAATTGACTTATATTTTGAATTTTTGGCATGTTTTGAGATAATAACTCGAAAACGTATGGAAGCCATGATAACGTATTTGGCAATTTTTCAATTGACATCACAAATTGAAAAATGATAGGCACCATCTGACAACCCTTCTTTTGCCCCTCTTTGGTAGCTACTGGCGCCCCTCATTTTTAGAATCACTGCGGTAGATAAGAGTATTTCCTTCGTACTCGACTCCTCTGATTTGTGTCGTGCTCACTAGCTAGCATGAATGCGATACATATTTGTGTCAATGGATGGATATTATGTGAACAGGCATGCTTAACCAATGAAGTTGTGGACTAAAAATATACTCATACTGGCATGTGTCTTGACATGGAGAAACAAATCCACTGTTTTGTATAGGTACACGTATCTAAAAATAAATCTCTACAGAGCAAGCTTTTGGGGCTCTGCTCGATTGCTATTTTCAGTTCTCTACAGAGATTTATTTTCAAATATATGTACCCATACATTAATTGTGGTTTTGTTTCTCCAAAGTTGTGAATGTAAAAGATTGCTATCTATGCGTAATAACTGGTATCTATACATAATTAACGGTAAGCAGGAATAATTACCAAAATGACTGGTGAATGTGATGTACTATATAATCAACGGCACGTAGGAATAATTAGCAATATGACTGGTGAATGTGATGTACTACTATGTACATATAATTAACGGTAAGTAGGAATAATACCAAAATGACAGGCGAATGTGACTGATTGGTACATAATACATAATTATCGGTAAATATTAATGCCCAATTTGAATGCTGAATGTGAAGGAGCGCTGTATATACATAGCGATCGGTTAACCGGGATAATGTAATGAACAGTGGCAAATTAATTTCATTTACTCGTAATTCTGCATAATAACCAGGCTTTTTTTTGATAAGAGTAACAAATATAAAGTCAACTAAGGATTTACTCTACTGTGAAACCCGAGTAATTTAACAAATACAACTGCAATATTATTAATAAATATCACTGCTGTATTATTCTACAGGGCCAAAATAAAAAAATAAAAAAGTTTATATTAAGTTTATATGTTTACATTTTTGTCTTACTGGTTTTATTAATTACAAGCAAACACAACGAGAGTGATCGATTCCTAGGGTAAGTGATAAAGTCAGCAGATTCAAGGAGGAGATGGAATTTCATCAACACAAACTTCTCGTCACTCATTTTTGTTGAATTTCTCAAAGGAGGCGACGCGTAATGGTATTTGACAAAGCAAAGGTTTGCATTTCTTCGAAAAGTACATATAGGAGACTTGATTTGATTTGGATTTGATTTATATAGATTTTTTTTTTTGGCATTATACCAAGCACTGGGGCAACTGAGGCCATTCAGCGCTGAAACGGAAATTGCCAGCAAAAGGTGTAGAAGGTGTAACAGGAGGAAAACCTCAAAGCAATTGCACGCACTTTGAAACAATTGTTAGGAGAGGGTGGACAGTAAGATAGAAGAAAGAGAATATGAACAGAGGTACAGCAAAAGGAATTAAAGTAGTTGTAGCTAGGGCCGGAAGGGACGCTGCAAAGAACCTTAATTAAGTAATGCCTACATTGCACCGAATGAGGTGCACTGACGGCACTACCCCCCTACGAGATATAGGAGATTTTGCAGTGTAACACCTTCCGTGCCCCTTCGGAACCCTTGATATCCTGAAACGGACACTTTTCTCCTGAAAGGAATACGACCGATAGTATTTGACAGTTGCGCCAGTCCTGTTGATCAAGTTACTCAAATCTTTTGATGCAGTTGGATGCTGGCTGGGATTTGATTTTACCAATTTTTTCGTGAAAAGCTTAGCTGTTGCGTAAATTTACCGCTGAATGGAACTGATTACTATTTATCACAGTTACTAGCCTTTGGTGTAATTATGTTAATTTACAGGTAATTGCCAATCAATCACATGTACAGACACAGAAAGCTGGGTTTACTGTAATTTAGAGAGAGAGAGAGAGAGAGAGAGAGAGAGAGAGAGAGAGAGAGAGAGAGAGACTCAGAAAACAATTGTACCTCTATTCCATAATTAACGATGAAATTATGGCACTGCTTCCAACTTACTGCAAGGAAGAGAGAGAGAGAGAGAGAGAGAGAGAGAGAGAGAGAGAGAGAGAAACTCATCTGAGCTTGCTTTCAGCTGGTAAATGTAGCGTATGCGGATCCCCGGCAGCGACTTCTATTGGTACGACGTCCTACACGTTTGAACGTGTCAGCTACTTGTCGAGTTCGGTAGACGTCGCCCGCGGGAAGGAGACGGAAAGTGTGGCTCACTGGACTAGGTAAATAAGCACTTAGTTTGATGCACTATTATTGATGATGATATTCATATTACAATCTGGGTGTTGCATACCAGAAGCATTGGGTGCATCTATATCGAGCTCCTGCAACTTTTGTAAGCTTCCAAAGGAGTCTTACGTAAGGCATTCGAGGATCAGTCAGAATACAATGGAACGCATTTTGAATAACAATTATAACGTTCTTTTGTCAAATGAATAATTATTCTATCCAACGCATGATTTACTTTTAGCAGTAAGTTATCCGAATAAGTGCTGTAGCTGCACAGTTGATCCATACACTATATATATATATATATTATATATATATATATATATATATAATATATATATATATATATATATATATAATTAGTAGACATTTTCTTGATTTCTTCCCACTTTTGGATACGCTTGTCACTACAAAGCCTGAGATCCAAATGGATGAAGAGTCATGACAACTGTATCATGATTCGATCTTGCATCTGGAATGTCAGAACGAGGTCACGTTACCCACCTGACCCCGGATGCAAGATCGAATTCTATACTACAGACGTCAGAATTCTTCATATTCTTCTACTTGGATCTCAGGCTTTGTAGTGACAACCTTATCCAAAAAAAATATGAAGAAATCGAGGAGTTTCGAGAGCATATCAAAATATTATATATATATATATATATATATATATATATATATATATATATATATATATATATATATATATATATATATATATATATATATCTCCTGACTTTAAATATAAGCAAATCTATGCTGCAACTTTGTGGCCCAACGGATGCAGAGCAGGACTTCAAGGTACAAGCAAAAAGCATTCCTGCTAGTTCAGGTAATGAAGCTGGAACCTGTCGTTGGGAGAAGCGAAAATCATAGCCACTGGACCACAAGTAGCTAACTGGTAGAGCAACGGTCTAGCCTTCGTCAATCCCTGTTATGAATAAGTACCAGCGCCAGTTAGGTTAGCAAAATGGCATGGGGCTCGCAACCTCATCCCTAAAGACTCGCTGAGACCCAAAGAAAACGTTCAAGAACTTTCGTTTGTATATTGCAGCCCTATCCACCTTGTCGGGGATTTGGCAGTGGACGGTGACGACAGCGCCTCGAACTACTTCCACTCGCACCCTAGCAAGACCAATCCCTGGTGGGTTGTGGACCTCGGAGACATCCATCTGGTGAAGGAAGTTCACGTGATGCCGGACGGAAGTGGAATTCATTATGTTCAGTTCAGAAATATCGAGGTATTTTGACATAAATGCGATTTCAGATTAATCCCATTTTGAAAAGGTATTCCAGTGAGAGATTCGCATTTTGGAAAGGTACTCCAGTGAGAGATTCCGTTTTGGAAAGGTACTTCAGTGAGATTCCCGTTTTGGAAAGGTATTTCCCGTTTTGGAAAAGTATTCCAGTGTAAGATTCCCGTTTTGGAAAGGTATTCCAGCGAGAGGTTCCCATTTTGGAAAGGTATTGCAGCGAGAGTTCCCATTTTGGAAGGTATTCCAGTGTAAGATTCCCGTTTTGGAAAGGTATTATAGCGAGAGGTTCCCATTTTGGAAAGATATTCCAGTGAGAGGTTCCCATTTTCGAAAAGTATTCCAGTGAGAGGTTCCCATTTTGGAAAGGTATTCCCATAAGAGGTTCCCATTTTGGAAAGGTATTCCCATAAGAGGTTCCCATTTTGGAAAGGTATTACCATAAGAGGTTCCCATTTTGGAAAGGTATTCCCGTGAGAGGTGACATCTTTCGTCTTTTGTTAATAGGTTGCTGGACCAGTCCACCATTTCTAAGCATCGAACAATAGTGAAGTTTACGTTGCTTTACTGGTCCATGACAAGTTGAGGGGAGATAAACTTGAATATTTCTAGTCATTCTTTTACATTCCTCAGAAAGGAATGAGCATACGTTCATCAGTGAATTTATAAAGATTAGCTGATTAAGTCTTCACGTCATCAGAGGGTTAGAACATATGAATAGACTTCCATTCGGTCTAACAAATAATGTAAGCCCGTTATGAACAGTAATTAACTGAATTAATGATGCAAGTTTATTTTGTTTAAAAGTTCTTAATTTGGTATACAGATAAAATATCAGAATTTTGGTCAAAACGTTGGATTCTGAGCGTGCTATTAACTCTATTTTGAGGACTGCTAATCAATGTACTTATATGCTTTTAAGAACTGTTTTATGAGTCAGAAAATAGTTTTAATGCAGATGAAATATGAAGATCCTTGGATGTAATGATGTTATATAATTTATCATTTATAAATGACTTGAGGCTTTTTCTTTTCAATGGACTATGAATTTTACAAAAGACTACGAAAAACTGCAACTGCTATTTGTCATCTTTATTAAAAATTGTTTACAACTCTTTTCGAGCATAAGTATGCTTAGGCGCGTTTCAAGAGAATTGCACTTTCAAACAATATACACTGTATTCCAAAAGGCTGTATAGAACATAGTTATTAATCCATTTTATCCTCTTTGAAATCTGAAATATTAAGTTTACTATATAAGTAGTAGTGGAAAAATACAGTATCTTGTCTATTTTTATATTTATCAATTATCTCCCTGACAAGTATAAGCTGTGGAACAAGATATGTCCTTAACAGTTTTATATATATATATATATATATTATATATATATATATATATATATATATATATATATATATATATATATATATATAACCAGTCATTTCTATTTTCACATTGTATTAATGTGAAGTACTCCATATCTAAAGCATGATAACTAATATGCAGCACTCTCCTTATTCTAGTCTTGAGATCTTTACATTAAATTGATGAATCTGCGTTTCTTTGCTTATTATAAATCTTAAAATCTTTAATCAAAATGTACAAAATCAAAAGCGCGAAACCTCAAGATTCTACATAGGTTTTGTAATTTCTACTACTGTGATAAGGTTGCAGGTTGCTTGCCCAATGCACATTTTACACCCTGGCTAAGACCCACAACAATTGATCAGTAACAATCTCTATAATTTGACACTTATCCCATTTTCCATATTCAGATACGCGTCGGGAAGGCACCAGCAACTGGCGAGGACTTCTCCTCATGGGATCTGTTGGCCTATTACGAAGGACCTCCAACAGCCGTCAGAGAATACTTAAAGTTCTCTAAAGACAGCCCCTTAGGCTTGTGCGGACGCTACGTCAGCATCAAGAAGATTGGCTCCAACCCCAAAGTATATTTTGCCTTCAATGAAGTTAAGGTCTTTGTTCTGGAAGACGACATGTGAAGTCCGCTCATATTTCTTAAATAGTGCGTCGCTGAAAGAAGAGATAAGGGGAAAATGTGTCTAAAAATACTTAAAAATTGTAGGGGAAGATAGTTTTGCTTTACAATGATGGGTAGTTTTCAAGTTGTAATTGCGATGTGATAAAGATACGTTACTAATGGCATCATTTATCGAGGACTTGCTGAGGACGTGAAGTGGTTCATCAGGAAAAAGGTATTCATTTGAGATTTGTCGCTAGAAAGGGACAAGAGAGACAGTGGAGGTAGACTAGAAAAAATGAAAAACCATATTGTTACCAGTGAAGTTCGCATTTAATCAGTGGCATCATTACAGCACGGACTCAGACAACCGATATTATCATCATTACTACCATTAACAACGAAGGATATTGATCTCTACCATTCTTTTGAGCGACATAATCTGAATGACTAAATTAGGAAATAATACGGAGAATGATTCATCGAAAACACGCATCCAATAGATAGCAAAGTATATCTTTTTGTGAGGAAGGAATAGTTCAGTCGCTTGTTATGATACCGAAAACCAGTTCTAGTTTTTGGTGTTCCCAGTTATTGTGAACGAATACTGGTGAATATTTGGTATGTATATTGGCTAGACGAGGGCGGGGTTAATGTCCACGGAGCGAGCTACGTAGGGTCTCTTCTCCTTAGGACGCGTTTGACAGGATATGACGCCATACGATGGGGTAGGTTAAGATTGGGGAGCTCGTTTTCTATTCTGGATATGAGGAGCTTCAAATAAAATCGACGGAAAACAAAGATCTCTGTTCTTTTATTAGTTCACAAAAACATCCCAATATTACTTCAAAGTACATTTCGAGTCTAAACGAAACTTGGAACCTTCGTATTATTCTGTTCTTCAGGGATATCGCCAGATAAAAAGCTTTGAAGGCATAATGCATAAAATCCTCTTTCAGTCTCTTAAACACACACGTTCCGAAATCTTCTACCAAAGTCATGTAATCCTTGCGACGTGATAAGACCTGCTACGCGCATTTCGTATTTATTTATGCTCACGTTCAGGATCCCACGAAAATTACCGCCCTGAATTTGAACCCGGAACCACCCTCTTTGCTACAAGAGGGAAGTATACAGATCTGAGGACTAGAAAATTCACGAGGATAAATCTCACTGGGTAGTCTGGGCAGCTCAACCAATCACGGTCGAGTCTCAATGAGTTATTCCAAACCTTTATTTATTACTCGAGGATTTTCATGCAATAGTCTCCTGATGACTTTGATTGGTCGGGCTAAGTAGACCAGCCAATCACGGTCGAGTGTCTCGAGTCATTCCACGTTCTTATTTATAGCCTGAGGATTTCCATGCGATAATCTTCTGTTGGCAGTAATTTTGGTTTCGAACTCTATCGCTCTCACGTGATGAGGATTAATGTTGACAAGCTGAAGGCCTTCGGTCGGGGGACGGAACGACCACTGCTGACTTTGAGTGACGAAATGACGGCTTTGCCCCGTCTGGAAGAAACGTGATTGTCCCTCGAGTATTGAATAGTCAACGACCAAAAGGTATCCATTTTGTCTTTAATCTTTTTATATCTTTATTAATCAGAAATGACAAGTGACTTCAAGAGCTCTGTTTCCTTCAGGAGGACCTGAAAGTCTCACATCTCCTTGGCGTAGGCAGCATTTTTTGCCCATTATTGATAAGTGAAATAATTTTTTTCTTTACCCATTTCTCGAGGTCATACCTTCCACTTTTATTCTCTTATTGCTTTTGTCATACCCTTTCTTCTACCTCCCTTTCCTTATCTTTATTTAGAATTTGTTACTTCCTCCCGTCATTCTTCTCCTTCCAACCTTTTCCGCATTTGGAACAGCTGCGCTTTGCTTCGTCTTTTCTCTCGTCTTCCTGATCGCAACACTACCTCTTGTCCTTGTCGTCTTGCCAGGAACCCTTTCCGACATCCTTCTCACGTCCTTTGTATCCATCCTCCCCCAACCCCCCACGCCACAACTCCATCCCCATCCCCCTTCCATCCATCCCTCTAGATCCTTCTCCCACCCAATTCTCTATTTTTTGTATACTTTTTATTCCACCGTGTGAGCAGATCCTCAACTCAAGATGAGCCTATGATTACACGCTCTGTCACACTGCATTACAGAATAACGATGATGGTTATCTGCAACAGTATCCTGATGGATGAAGTCGGATGATAAAAGAAGGATGAACATGGGTTACGTCACAAACGGATTTTGTCCGTGACGTGTGTAAATGTGCAGGCCTTGATATAGTGTTCTTTTATGTGGCTTCCTAACAACGACAATGTTGTGCTTTGTAGCTGCAATATATATATATATATATATATATATATATATATATATATATTATATATATACATATATATATATACATATACTACATATATATATATATATATATACATATATATATATATATATATATATATATATATATATATATATATATATATATATATATAATATATCACATAATATGTAGCGTAATCTGTACATGTACCGGTTCAAAACATACGTATTTCGTCAATAATAAGATGTAACGTTTGAATTTCCTTTCCCAGTTATTGTAAAAATATGCATACGTTTATTGACAGTGTACATTATGCAGACCTAATGTATAAAAAGTAGGATACGTTTTGATAGGCCTGTAAAACAAAATAAATATGATAAAGCAAATTTCAGAAAAGAGCAAAGAAAACTGATCAAACGTCTGAAGAATAGTCAGGAATTAAATAAAAAGTTACTTCAACAATAAATTTTCCCTTCACGATTTCAAAAGGATGGCCTAATCGTTCACTATTTTTTTTTTTTTCTGAACATGTTTTAGGTCGAAAGGAAACAGAATCTTAGCGTGGAAGGAAGTTGGTTTTATACACCTGAATAACCTCTCCACGGTTTAATCCACTAATGTGTCTTCTCTTCCATTTAAGACGTTAATTCCTTAATGTTTCTGAGTTTTTATTTTTTTTTTTTTTTTTTTTTTTTTGGTTGGGTAGAGGAGAGAGCGTTTATTTTGCATTAAATTATAAGGTAGTATATGCATACTCGTGTGATGGGAGATATATATATATATATATATATATATATATATATATATATATATATATATATATATATATATATACATCGAGCTACAAATGTCCTTTAATATCTAATTCACTCTACCTCTGATTTAATATATTTTCATATATGCTTACCCGAAGGGGAATTTTATTAGGCGATAATAGAATTGTCGTCGCCCAGGCGCGAACCTAGGACACCATACAAATCCAGGAACTTATATATATATATATATATATATATATATATATATATATATATATATATATATATATACTTATATAATGTATATATACTCATATATCTACATATATGCGTATACAAACATAGAGACATATATATACACACACATACACACACACACACACACACACATATATATATATATATATATATATATATATATATATATATATATATATATATATATATATATATATATATATATATATATATATATATATAGAGAGAGAGAGAGAGAGAGAGAGAGAGAGAGAGAGAGAGAGAGAGTGGAGATTGTAGGGCAATAACTGCGGAATAACTGCGCGTAAATTTCATTGTAGCACAAGTGGTGGGGAACCGAACGTTATCAATTATAATAATAATAAGACTTTTCATTATGGATGTTTTCGAAAATCTAGCTACAGCAACATAGAACTTGTCGAAGGGCATGTCTTTCAAAAAAGAAAATATTCGTATCTCAGAAGCTTAACCAATAAACAATCTTAGCTATGAGTAATATGAAGAGGTTCTCATAAATCGTACGTAATATTAACGACCAGTGAAATTTATTTTTGTGAGAAAATCGAATGAATTCGGATCCATGGTCTGCGACGTATCCGAAATGAAATGGGATGTAAATTTGCACACTCGAAGTTGACTTTCCTCGGTGCAAACCTTGCCATCCAATTACTCCCTTGCTTTGCTTGCAAACGAGAAATACAGGCTTTACTGCCTCGACGCAGAGAGAGGTAACTGAGGAAGGCTTCCTGTAGTCTTAAGCTTTCGAGAGTGTAGGGGAAACACTTCAGTCAGTCAATACAATTGGATTTGAACTGCGATGATCCTATCCCTTAGAGTTTTTTCACCCCAGTTTTTCAGTCCCAACTGTCAGTCGAGAAGCCAAATGAATTTTAGGGACAGATCGCTTATTCGGTGTATTTACTTTGATTTATTGGCTTCTTTTCATGAAATTATTTTAGCGAGAATCAACTTAAAATCTCGCAGAATAAAAAAAAAACCTCGCAGAATTAAAAAAAATAAAAAATTTATTAAATAAACGTAGTATAATATACTATTGATGGTCAGCTTGGATCTGATTTTTTAGTCTCTAACAATTTTCTGTTATTAACCCATAAAACAAGAGCTTTTAAAATGGTCTAGGATACATAACCGGTAAATATTTTACATTATTATTATTGAAAAAGAAACCCACAAAATTACTGTGTATAACCTCTTTTCTTATAAGTATCTACATTTCATTTTACTCAACACTTATAAGTAAACACGTTATACACAGTGATTTTGTGGGTTTCTTTTACAATCTCAAGATGAAAACTGAAAGTAATTTTTTGTTGGATTATTATTATTGTTGTTAATTGATTGTTTATTTTCTTACCCGTAAGCTAGGCCAATGTTTACTTTAACAACGAAGTATTATTGATATCAGAAGCGGCATCATTTACCTGTTATCCTTCTACCACATAATATTTTCACTTCCGCCAGCGGAGTTTCTCTCGAGATGAAGGCTGTGTTTACGACTAGAGGCTGTAAGAATCACTCTCTTCTTTTTTCCCCATTTCTATATTATACTTTGAAACAATCGACAATATTTACAATTCAATTACAAGGACTACACCCCACGGCATTAATATCACACGACACCAAAGACTAAGTTAACGTTAGTATAATATATATCATTATTTTCTTCATCTTATGGTAATCATAAGGGCAATTACAATGTTCAATTATTTAAAGTGTTTTCTGAGGATGTTCTGATCAGAAAGCTTTACAGATCCATATGAATGAAAGACTTCCAAAATCATATGCATGGAAGGTTCTGGTTAGCGGTCGATTCTTTTTTTTAGTTAATTGATTTAAATATTTTGGTAAATGCATATATCCATATAAAGATCTGTCCAAACATACATACATACTTACAAACAAACATTTATATACACACATACATGCATATATAATATATATCCCTAAATCCACGGTAGAAGGATAAGTGAAACGGGGACCTGGAACAAGTACTTTCGTAGTGTGTGTGTATGTGTGTGTGTATATATATATATATATATATATATATATATATATATTATATATATATATGTGTGTGTGTGTGTGTGTGTGGTGTGTGTGTGTGTGTGTGTGTATAACTGAATCACGAAAGTTTGGAACGTGATAAATACATAAATAAAGGTATAACCACGAAGGAAAAATAAACAACGGAGTTTCTGCAAGATCTTTTGACTCAACGTCCTTTACTCAGCAGACAAACTGACTTAACATGAGAAATTGAGAGTACAGGAAAGGTCGTATAAGTACGTAGGACTACAGATGCCCTAAAAACGAAACTCGACAGAAAACTCAAAAATCTTATTGAAAGCAGTGATTGGGCTAATTGTGCACGTCAAGATTGTGTTGTAAACCTATCAAGTAAACAAATAAGTGAAAATGTTGTGAGTGCGCTTGGATATGGTTTATCTTTCTTTATAACGAGTCGACCTTCTGCTTTAATGATTGCATCATCCGTAAGTAAATTTGAAAAATACTGTGATCTTCCTCAAAATCATGTTGGCATAATTAAAGGTATTGTTTACGGCGCTGCCAATGTTAAGCATGAAAGTAAGTTCCCTGCTCGCTATAAGAAAAGTTTGACCGATCTTAAAAAGGACAATATCCACTTTCCAAAAGCTGAAAAGACTTTAATAGCACCGTGAAAAATATCCTTAAAGATAAAACAGAACTACTAGGCAAAGTGTCAGTCAAATTTCCTTCGCTACCTTACCTGTACGGATTAGTCAAAACGCACAAAGAAAATAACCCTATGCGGCCTATTATCAGTACTGTTGGCTCAATTTCATATAAACTTTCGAAATATATCACTAAGATCTTGTCCCCGTTACTTGGAACCATCTCCGATTCTCATATATATAATTCTCTAGATTTAGTTGAAAAATCAAATAAAAATTACTCTTTGCCCCACTGATAGATTCGTTAGTTTTGATGTATGTTCTCTTTTTACTAAAGTCCCTATAGACTCTATTTTAGAATATCTTAGTAATGAACTAACTCAGCATGAATTACCTCTACCTGTAAGTCACATTATTTCACTCACTAGGTTGTACATTTGTGATTGTAAGTTTATATTCAATGGTGAATTTTATCAACAAATACTTGGCATGGCAATGGGCAACCCTTTATCACCACTCCTCTCAAACTTGTACATGGAATTCTTTGAAAAACGCTACTTACCTAATATCATTTATATTCCTGTAACGTGGTATAGATATGTTGATATTTTAGCTGTTCTGCCTGCTGGTATTGATGTAAATGATTTACTCTCTAAATTAAATAACCAGGTACCATCGATTAAGTTTACTTTAGAATTGGAAAAAGACAATTGCCTCCCTTTCTTAGATGTTTTGATACATAGAGAACCATTTCAATGTAAATTCAGTATTTATAGGAAACCAACCAACAACTTTACTTATGTTCATTACTATTCAGGCCACCATCTTAACATCAAAATATAAATTTTTTCTTCTATGTTTTTACAAGCATTGTGCATTGTCAGTCCCCAATATTTGGATCAAGAAATTGAATACATAAGAAAAATAGGGAAAGATTTATGTTATCCTTCACATATATTAGATATTTGTTATAATAAGCCCACAAAAAGTTTTATGGTGTAAGTAACACGGAGAAAGAAAATTCTAAGAACATTCTCAGTTTGCCTTATTTTAACGGATTTGAAACCATTAAATCATTGTTAAAAAGCCTTTGAGGTTAACCTTGTTTTTTCCTATAATAACACACTAAAAGAAATGTTAATAAAAAATGGCTCCAGGGAAAGCAATAACATAATATATGAAATTCCATGTATGGACTGCCCCTCCTTTTATCTCGGACCGTCGAGTAAGGGCTTTGAAGTAAGATTAAAATAGCATAAATATTCTGTCAAAACTGGGCAAACATCTAATGCAATATTCATCCATTTAAGTGAAAACAACCACCAGATAAATTGGATTGGTAGTTCAGTAATTGCAAGATCAAAAGATGTCTTATCACGAAATCTTTTAGAATCTGCCATAATTCAACTTACTTCCAATTGTAATTTTAATATTAGTCGTAGCCTGTTTCAATAAGACCCTTGTATTTGTAACATGTTTAAGAATGACCTCAAAGATAAAATTACAGACTTAAATACAAATTAGTTGCCTTAGATATATTTTCTTTGTATATGTATGTTTAATATATTTTGTGAAAAAGTTTTTGTTTACCAAAGATCTGAATGTGGTCAGCTGTCGCCCTGTATAATCCTTTAATTGTCTTGTCCCTGTGTCTAAGCAGTTGGACTTGATCGTTTTGTTCTTAAATTGTACCCATGTTTATGCTTGTTTGGAAAGGTTACTCATTCTCCAAGTAAGTTGGATTCTAGGTACTAATCTCCTTATAATCCCTATCTGTCAGTTATACGACCTTTCCTGTACTCTCAATTTCTCATGTTAAGTCAGTTTGTCTGCTGAGTAAAGGACGTTGAGTCGAAAGATCTTGCAGAAAATCCGTTGTTTATTTTTCCTTCGTTGCTTATACCTTTATATATGTGTATGTATGTATGTATTTATATATATATATATATATATATATATATATATATATATATATATATATATATCTCATACAGTTTTATATAAATGGGGAATTACCGAATATTAACTAGCACAAGTAATCTCAGAAAATCAATAAACTTAGATACACGCACAAATACACACATACACACACTCAAAACCGTCCCAATGAAAAGAGATAATATAAAATGTTGAGCGAGACTACGCATGAATAAAACCCGACAGAGACGAGACATTCGAAGGCCCCCTCGCAAATTTATTTTAGCCACGGAGAAACGGATGAGCTGGATGCACGGCTTTGTGAATGCAGGCGAGATGTCATCCATCTTGGAGGAGGATGCGTTGCGCACACCCGACCAGTGTAGGATAACCAGTCCTATAAATCCTGTCGCTTTCTTGAACATCCTGTGCCCGTGTGTCAATGAAATTCCTTCGAAGCGACGCAGGATTTGACTGCACACGATGTCACAGTTCTTCATTTGGGAACTTTATCTTTTTTTCACTTTTTTATTTGTTTTCGGGATTCATTATGACACTGTGCCGATTGGGGATTATACGGGTATCCTTCAAGGTGTGGCTAGCCTATGACTCCTCCTCCTCTCTGTAGAGTGAAAATCGCCCTTATGGCTAATGTGGTAGTGTCAGTTTGTATATTAAGCCTTCTTTTGACTATGGTGTTCTTTGTAAAATCAGTATGCCTCAGTAAAGGGTCCGAATAGGACCGAAAGTACTCGGCCAACTCGTTTTTTCATTTTTTTCCTTCGTGGCAAAAAAAACCTTTAATTATACATAGCATCACGTTTTATATACTTCGTGATCAAGTTATTCACACACACACACACATATATATATATATATATATATATATATATATATATATATATATATATATATATATATATATATATATATATATATATATATATATTATATATATAGATATACGTATATCTATATATATATATATATATATATATATATATATATATATATATATATAGATAGATATACGTATATCTATATATATATATATATATATATATATATATATCTAATATATATATATATATATATTTATTTAATATATATATTCAATATATATAGATATACGTATATATATATATATATAATATATATATATATATATGGATATATATATATGGATATATATATGTATATATATATATATATATATATATATATATATATATATATATATGTATATATGAATAATTATCCACATCGAACCGTGATCCATTTATATATCAATTCAAGCTACAAATGTCCTTTAATATCTAAATTCACTTTACCTCCCAAATGATATATTTTCATATATGTACCGAAGGGGAATTTTTTAATTGACAATAATTTCGTCCCCCCATGGGATCGAACCACCGTCCAAGTGGACGGGGACGAAATCAGGACAGTCAGTGACGCTATCCAATCAGCCAACAGAGACGCTATAAGTTCATATCGATATATATATATATATATATATATATATATATATATATATATATATATATATATATATAAATTCATTCCCCATACCTTTAACATCCTACTATCGCAGTCCCACACCGATCTCAAAAAAGTATGCAAACGCTACTTTTGGCCGCCTGATCGTCATTCTTATTAACAGCGCCAACATCGCCAGAACCTTTGGCAGAAGAACTTACGGACGGATAGTGCGGCGCCTCGGCAAACAGCGCGCAGAATTCGTTTCTTGCGTGCCTGACGTGCAAAAAGACAATTTTGACGGCCGTGTCATCTGCAGACAAAGCCGAGGAGCGAACCGATGTCTTTTGAAGCCCGACACTATACTATGTTCGCAGCAACACGGAACTCGAAGCAGCATCATGAAATAGGCCCACGCGATGCTTCGCTGGACGGCGAAGATGACACCAGTATTATACATTTTCATCAGCACTTTTCCGAGGCATTGTGATGATACGATTCCGGGGGAATTTCTTAGAAACGAGGATTTTGGTTCAGGGACGCCACGAGGAAAACATGACGGTGAATATAGGAACATGTGAATATTGAAGCGATACGTCACAACTAGAACATCCAGTGTCATTTCTCGCCGTTATTACTTTTTTTTTCCTGGAAATAGTACAAGTCGGCAACGCCTTTGTCATAATCATATTTGAGTGTTTCTGTTCTCTCATTTTTATTTTATTTTACTAAAGGTATCAGGATTTCATTATTTAGTACGAGAAATTACGATAGTGTTATGATCAGTGTCATATTTCAAATCGAGTCATTTCGTTTTCATCTGCTCCTCGTCATGATATACTATACTGTAAAGTTTATATTCCTGCATATGGTTATAGATAGGTTATGCATATATGTTTAAACCGATAAAGCTACATGTAAAATACACGCGCACGCGCACAAAACCACCTTGGCCTTTTCTTTGACTCTTAGAGTAATTATATATATATATATATATATATATATATATATATATATATATATATATATATATATATATATATATATATAATACATATATGCGTATGTATGTATATATTCGACAATATACAAGCGAAATAACCCAATAACACGACGAACGAAAGGTGTGGAATCAAGTTTTAGTTAAATATAAAAAATAATAGCAAAATAAATTTTTATTCAATTATAACAGCTATACCACTGGATTAGATTAGACGCTCGTGCACGTGACCTGAATTTGGCGAAAGGAGCGAAAGCAGGTTAACCTTAAGGCTTTATGTATATGTCGCCTGTTTTTCACGGTTATTTCACAGCCTACAACCCCATTTGCGGCGGGCAATCACTCTCTCTCTCTCTCTCTCTCTCTCTCTCTCTCTCTCTCTCTCTCTCTCTCTCTCATGGATTGAATGCAGCTTACCACGTCAGCCAATCATTTCAAGTCTCTTTGCTCTTCAAGAAAAGCAAAAAATGCAGTAAAAACTTCTTCATTAGAAATTATTCCTTTACTCCTCTCAACGCTGGGGTGTGGAACAGTCTCCCTGAGGATATGGTACAACTGGAACTTCAAAACTATCCTAAAACATTTCTTGTATTTCAATAATCTACTTGCATTTTTTATCTATTAATTTGGTAATAAATTTTTTTCAACAACTGATACCGCTTTTCTGTATCACCTATTGTCACCTCTTTCAAATGAACGCCATATTCTTTGGATGTCTGAATTTCAATTCAGTGGCCCTTGTGGTCTTTTTCCATATGAGTAAAGTTCATCTTCTGAATAATAATAATAATAATAATAATATTGAATCCTGGCTGATCAAATGGGGCCACTCCAAAACCAAACCCATATAATAATAATAATAATAATAATAATAATAATAATTAATAATAATAATAATAATAACAATAATAATAATAACAATGAATCCTGATTGATCAAACGGGGCCACTCCAAAACGAAACCCATATAATAATAATAATAATTAATAATAATAATAATAATAATAATAATAATAATAATAATAATAATAATAATAATAATAATATAATAATAACAATGAATCCTGATTGATCAAACGGGGCCCCACTCCCCCCCCCCAAAACGAAACCCATATAATAATAATAATAATAACAATAATAATAATAATAATAATAATAATAATAATAACAACAACAATGAATCCTGATTGATCAAACGGGCCACTCCACAAACGAAACCCATATAATAATAATAATAATAATAATAATAATAATAATAATAATAATAATAATAATAATAATAATAATAATAATGGATAGACTATAAGAAAGCCTTCGACATGATACCACACACATGGCTAATAGAATGCCTGAAAATATATGGGCAGAGGAAAATACCATCAGCTTCCTCAAAAATACAATGCGCAACTGGAATACAATCCTTACAAGCTCTGGAATAAGACTAGCAGAGGTTAATATCAGGAGAGGGATCTTCCAGGGCGACTCACTGTCCCCACTACTCTTCGTAGTAGCCATGATTCCATGACAAAAGTACTACAGAAGATGGATGTCGGGTACCAACTCAAGAAAAGAGGCAAACAGAATCAACCATCTGATGTTCATGGACGACATCAAGCTGTATGGTAAGAGCATCAAGGAAATAGATACCCTAATCCAGACTGTAAGGATTGTATCTGAGGACATCAGGATGGAGTTTGGAATAGAAAAATGCGCCTTAGTCAACATACAAAAAGCAAGTAACGAGAACTGAATGGGATAAAGCTACCAGATGGAACAACATCAAACACATAGATGAGACAGGATACAAATACCTGGGAATAATGGAAGGAGGAGATATAAAACACCAAGAGATGAAGGACACGATCAGGAAAGAATATATGCAGAGACTCAAGGCGATACTCAAGTCAAAACTCAACGCCGGAAATATGATAAAAGCCATAAACACATGGGCAGTGCCAGTAATCAGATACAGCGCCGGAATAGTGGAATGGACGAAGGCAGAACTCCGCAGCATAGATCAGAAAACCAGGAAACATATGACAATACACAAAGCACTACACCCAAGAGCAAATACGGACTGACTATACATAACACGAAAGGAAGGAGGGAGAGGGACTACTAAGTATAGAGGACTGCGTCAATATCGAAAACAGAGCACTGGGGCAATATCTGAAAACCAGTGAAGACGAGTGGCTAAAGAGTGCATGGGAAGAAGGACTAATAAAAGCAGACGAAGACCCAGAAATATACAGAGACAGGAGAAAGACAGAAAGAAAAGAGGACTGGCACAACAAACCAATGCATGGACAATACATGAGACAGACTAAAGAACTAGCCAGCGATGACAATTGGCAATGGCTATAGAGGGGAGAGCTAAAGAAGGAAACTGAAGGAATGATAACAGCGGCACAAGATCAGGCCCTAAGAACCAGATATGTTCAAAGTACGATAGACGGAAATAACATCTCTCCCATATGTAGGAAGTGCAATACGAAAAGTGAAACCATAAAACCACATAGCAAGTGAATGCCCGGCACTTGCACAGAACCAGTACAAAAAGAGGCATGATTCAGTAGCAAAAGCCCTCCACTGGAGCCTGTGCAAGAAACATCAGCTACCTTGCAGTAATAAGTGGTACGAGCACCAACCTGAAGGAGTGATAGAAAAACGATCAGGCAAAGATCCTCTGGGACTATGGTATCAGAACGGATAGGGTGATTCGTGCAAACAGACCAGACGTGACGTTGATTGACAAGGTCAAGAAGAAAGTATCACTCATTGATGTTGCAATACCATGGGACACCAGAGTTGAAGAGAAAGAGAGGGAAAAATTGGATAAGCTAAGTATCAAGATCTGAAAATAGAAATAAGAAGGATATGGGATATGCCAGTGGAAATCGTACCCATAATCATAGGAGCACTAGGCCACGATCCCAAAATCCTGAAAAGGAATCTAGAAAAAACTAGAGGCTGAAGTAGCTCCAGGACTCATGCAGAAGAGTGTGATCCTAGAAACGGCACACATAGTAAGAAGAGTGCTGGACTCCTAAGGAGGCAGGATGCAACCCGGAACCCCACACTATAAATACCACCCAGTCGAATTGGAGGACTGTGATAGAGCAAAAAAAAAAAAAAAAAAAAAAATAATAATAATAATAATAATAATAATAAAACAACAACAACAATGAATCCTGATTGATCAAACGGGGCCACTCCAAGACCAAACCCATATGATGATGACAGGGACATTAACGATCAAATTGCAAAACGGTTTACTACAATCATCGCCCAGTTCCATAAAGTATGGAACGGTGAAGTTCCTAAGTGGCTCCAGCACTTTTTGTTGGAGCAAGCCACTATCACGCGAAGGTAGAAGTCGCCCATAAAAGGCTATAAAGGAACCCATGTTTGAAGGCACTTTGCTTGCTAATCGAGGGATAAATGGAATATTTGTTGACTTGATTAACAATCACGCTAATCCACAGAGTATGCTAATGGAAGTGGCACATTCCGCCTAAATGTCAAATGGTCCTTCGAACATAACAAGCAAGTCAGTATCATAAATTGGTTTTAAAGTACATGTGTTTTACTGTAAATTCAAGGACTGTGACTGCTTCGATACTTGTTGCCATCAATACACTACTTGCGAAAAAATAGCATTCAGAATTGTTTGAGTGTTCAATTACTGGTATTTAACACGGGCTGTGGGAATTCATAGTCTGATTCATGTGAGAAACACAATGAATGCTTTTAATAGGATGTTTTTGCTTAAACTATTGGCTAGGCAGTATCTTCTTATCATAAACTCTACATGCGCTTATATATATATTTGTGTGTATATATTATATATATATATATATATATATATATATATATATATATATATTATATATATATAATATATATATATATATAATATATATTTATATAATTTAACATATATATATATATATATATATATATATATATATATATATATATATATATATATATATATATATATATATATATATATTGTGTGTGTGTGTGTGTGTGTAAAAAAAACTGCCAGATGCGACATATTTTAAAATATCATTGTAGCTACAAAATTAGACTGCGCTGATATAATTAAATATTTGTAAAAGTACCATGTTGGCCTAATGACTGCAACTTTACTATGTGCAGTCAAAACAGACTATTTCGACCACTAGAACAAATTCTTTTGGGAAAAAAAATTAAACACTTTAAGAATCATGCAGATAATGGTAACCAATGCAACGCTAATAAGTCCTATGAATATGAAATTCACTTATCGGAACATGTAACTTTAAGCTGACTTATCTTCTTTCCAGCGGTTCTCAACCTTTTTTGGCCCATGCACCCTTTCACCTAATGTCAGAATGTCATTCATCCTCCCCCAAATTCTGCATCAAAAGGAGCATTCAATTAATACGCCACAAAATACTAACTCAAACACACAACCTATAAAGCGGAGAAAAAGCCAGGCCTGACCTTTCAGTAGTGCAAACAGACGCACACTGAATTTCGTGTAGTCCTGGAGGTAGTTTGATCCTACCAGTCTGTGATCACAATTCCCTTCCTTTAACTACGAAATTCGTCCCCTACGGAAGAGTTTCCCCTCAGGTTGAGAACCACTGAACTATAGCGTTCTTATTGATGAGGGGAACCGCGACGCGCATAGGCACCCAAATTAAACTTGGCACCTGTTAGGGAGTTACGTGTAATACTGGAAAACAGCGAAAGCTGGAATGCAGCACTTGTGATGACACTAGATGTGGGTGGTAATGTGTGAAAGATTTTTTTCCTTCAATAGCTTATTGGGAGGGTGCAAACGGCCACAAGCTCTAGGTTTCCGTTCCGTATTTGGAGATGGTTTTTCTGAAGATAGTGTTTTATAATGAAATTCTAAGAAAACATTTATAATCTTATTAATAATAATGCGGTATTTTAAACTTTTTTTTGTTCAAAATGTGTTCTCTGTCATATGGAACGATCCCAAAACAGTGTTTCAAGTCAGTCACAATTTTCCACATTTTTCAAAAGCATCAAACAGATCACATATAACAAAAGTATATAAAATGCTAAACGTAAGACAAATACAATTCATCCGAGCAAAGACGAATACCATTTAATCCAGTGTAGAGTAACAAAATAAGTTTATCTTTGGAGACTGGAAATTTACATAGAAGTTATAAAACAGTTCTTGTATATTTCTTGACGTTTATATAGTATGCAGAAATAGCGACTGAATTACGTAAAATGAAAGGAAGCAACTAGGATCAGTTATAACCATGAAACTTTACTTCAGTTTAGTCTGGCTTCTTAAAAAAGAAAAAAAAATTGACATTGCCTCGTAAGATAATACAATGAATTTATATTTTGTTTTCTTATGAAACAGACCTTCTTGTATCCTTAGTTTTAGCATTATTACAATGTTCTTAATTTTAGAAACTGACACAAAGAAGGAAGGAAGAGGAGAACGAAGATTTAAGCATCCGTGACCTTAACGATAACCACGCGCATATAAAGGAACGCATAAGAACATTGATAGTCAGTATTTGGGTGGCTCTTTCCCATACCCTTTATAACCATCATTATCGCCAATTAAGTTTTAACAGAGATCTCGCGCTATCAATTGCGAAAGTAGAGTATTCACGACCCTAGTAGCATTGGTCACCATCACACAAGGAAAAAAAAATCGAGATGGGTGTTTTATGATTTCGTTTTAATAATAATAGATAATGCTACAAATAAGAATAATATCAAGACCTGAAAATAGAAATAAGAAGGATATGGGAATATGCCAGTGGAAATTGTACCCATAATCATAGGAACACTAGGCACGATCCCAAGATCCCTGGAAAGGAATCTGGAAAAACTAGAGGCTGAAGCAGCTCAAGGTCTCATGCAGAAGAGTGTGATCCTAGAAACGGCGCACGTAGTAAGAAAAGTGATGGACTCCTAAGGAGGCAGGATGCAACCCGGAACCCCACACTATAAAAACCACCCAGTCTAGTTGGAGAACAGTGATTAAAAATAAATAAATAAATAAAAAATAATAATTAAAGCTATTATCATTATCATTATTGTTATTATTATTATGTAATAAATAATGCACAAGAATTCTCGCAACATTAATTTCAGGCATTTAAATTTTCCACCACTCGCCATCACCAGCAGTACTCGCGGAAGTCATAATTCCGAGACAAGGTGGATTAGGTAACGTGACCCAGCCAATTAACGAAAGGGAGAAAAAAAAGGGAGGTAAACCTCAAGGTTACTTCTTTTCGTCATCCGATGCTCTTCGGGGGAAATTTGATAAACCTGGAAGAGTAATAAAGAGGGAAATGGGAGATGGAATTGGTAGAATTCAGAGAGGAACGCATGGGAACAAACGCCGCCATTTTGGAGACAATGCCACAGACAGGTCCAGTCCCAGGAATGCAAAATGTCCTGCAATGTGGATCTCGTCTTGTCTCGTCGAAGGCTTTGCGCCCAAAGAGGGGCATTGTGGCGTCTAGGGTCTTTCGAAGGACAGGAGGGGTACGGACAGGAAAAGCCTTGTTGTCGTGTGATCGGGCGTGGGAAAGCAAAGGGCGCGCTTGCACGCGAGTAACTTTGAAAGGAACCGCGTTGCAACCTTCGTGGGTGGCTCTTTTGGGAGACGTTTCTAGGGTAACTTGGTCGTGCCGTTTTTGCCGCGTAAGAAAGACGCCGGATTGAAATCGTTGGACTTTTTTATAATTTACAAACTCAGCTGTCGCCTTTATTTTAAACGTGCTACGTTTTATTACATCCTTTGTGACTGACGCAATGTCCAAAGATAACATGAACTCGTAGTTATGCGTTGTTTAAAGTGGGTTTTCATTACACAACTTATTAAATACACATGCTAAAAGAAATGTTCTTGTACTTGTACTTGTAACGTTTAATATATAAAACAATGATTCGTCATTCATTGAGAAAAAAGTCACAAATATCCAGGACGTATGAAAATCTTGTGCATTCTTCTCTCTCTCTCTCTCTCTCTCTCATTATATATATATATATATATATATATATATATATATATATATATATATATATATATATATATATATATATATATATATATATATGTACATACGTATATTACAAACGCACACAAACACCCACACACACACACATTATATATATATATATATATATATATATATATATATATATATATATATATATACATATATACATATAATATATATATATATGTGTGTATATATATATGTATATATATGTGTATATATGTATATATATGTATATATATATATATATATATATATACATATATATATATATATATATATATGTATATACCCATTATACATATAGATTGTACGTACAACAAACGTGCGTGCATGCAGTGTTTATGTGCTGTATGTTTCTTTTTTCACGAAAATTCAAGTGTCTTACTCTACATAAAAAAACATGGAATGACAGAAAAGCTTAATGAACTTTATAGAAAAAACATGATAATTACAGGGGGTTCGTGCGGCAGTCAGCGCTAACTTCGGTGCTGGTTTTTGCGAACGGCGCTTATTCGTGTGGGTACGGGTAAATATGACGTTGAACAATTATGTTAATTGATCATTCTACTTTGGGCTTCGGATAAACTTGACGAACTTTGATGACAAACATTAGCTATGAAAACTTTTTCTTGTTGAAAATTCACTGTATTGTGACTACATCGTTGTTCGTTAACAATTCACAATTATATTAAATTTGTATTATTGGCTAAATTTGAGAGACATTCGTACACCTTCCTAGATGTCTTGATGACCTTTAGTAAAGGTCATTAATGCCACTCTGCTTTCAGTACAGTTGCCTGTCAAATAAATTTCATATGACTTTATTTCGTCAGATTTACGATGTAAATTGTAAAGCTAAAGTTTCCGACGAAAAACGAACTGCTCCCACAACGCCGTTTGGATTCCAGCAGTATAACAACATCCAGGTCTCTTAAAAGGACATCATGAAGCAACTCAGTTAATCTGATTTGTTTAATAATATGTGTCTTTCTCACTATTATTAAACAGTTACGGCAAAGTCGGTTTAAAAACAAACAAGTAAACAATGCGCCGAAGAAATCCAGTTTTCTGTACAACGTATAATGCTGTATAAAACCATCAACTATGACCGGCAGCTCTCCAGTTGCTCACCAGATGCGGTAGAGTAAGGGTGCGCCCCCATGGCTCCGGGAAGCACTGCAAGATTCACGATCCATGGCTAACTTTAATTCTAAATCAAATAAATACCAGATGGTTCCAATTTGGTATGTTTGATGACCGGAGGGCGGATGATCAAAACACCAATTTGCATCCGTCTAGCTTCAGTACTTTTTTTTAGACCTGAGGGCGGACGGGCAGAAAAAGCCGGAACAATGGCTTTCTTTTACAGAAAACGTAAAACCATAAATTCTAAAGGAAAAGGATCCACAAGTGAAAATGTCCCAAGGCTCCATAGTAACTGCTTCACTTGGAATGTGAATCCCATCCTACAAGGCTAATAGACAGTTGTTCCAACTTCATTCTATTATTTATGATACCAGTAAATTATTAATTCAACTGATTACTTAAGCCCCCTGAATAAGTCGTTGCCTGCTGATGTGTATACGCATCACTTGCTAAGCCACCGAAGTTTTTCATTGCCCTAAAGAACAGCAAACAGGATATTTAGGTCGTATTCATCAGCGAGTAGTGATTTATAACAGAGATGTGGCTCTGGTTTATGGGGTCAGCAAGGTCATAGCTAACACCAGAGGACATAGCATATTAATCTTCTTCAAATTAGGTTCCTTGAAGATATGACCTAATCGATCCGGCATCCATCGCACGCGAAACAAACTCGCCATTGTTAGTTTTCTCACAAACAACACAATAGTTTCAATTTTGTTTGCTCTTGTTCGGGTTGAATATTGGTCTATTGTTCTCTTCGAACGCTATTTATCACCGAATGGTGTTTATTTCACATTCGCAATTTAACTACTGTTAAACCGTTTAGCATTTAAAGGGCTTTCGAAAATGAAGTTTTAGGTTGCGTTGCAATAATGCTGAAAATGTGTTTATTCATATACACGAAAAATTAAAATAAAAATCTAAAGAAAGTCGATGTACAATTATGGTAATAGATTCTGGTTCCCCATGACTGTTTTAAGGACTGCAGGATTCAAGGAGACGGTACGTTTATTTGTTTGCATTTTCTTACGTTTCTAGTTTCCTTTTATTTATCAAGAAGTAACTTTCAATCAAATCACCCATTTATGTGTAATTACAATGCTTCAATTAATGTTATTCATATTTTTTCATTCTCTACACAATATTGTTTGCTGTTAAATGAAGTCGGCTTCGTGCCAGCCCGAGCTCTCGCTTGTACGAGCACTTCATTTCAGAGCAAACAAGTAAAAAATGCGACGAAGAAACTTCGGCGCAATCGAGTTTTCTGCACAGTGCATAATCAAGGCTACCCACGGCCTAGTGGTGGCCTGTCCTATATCGCTGCCAGACGAACGATAATGGCTAACTTTAACCTTTAAAAAATAAACTACTGAGCTAGAGGGCTGCAATTTGGTATGTTTGATCACCATACAAATTTGCTGTCCTCTAGCCTTGGTAGTTTTTAAGATATAAGGGCGGACAGAAAATGTGTGGACGGACTGGCAAAGTCTCTCAAAAGTTTTCGAGCAGACAACCAAAAATGACCCTATCTGGTTTCCAGCGAAAAGCGGCACCACATCTCAGTGTTACTGTAACTAACTGGATTATCGACCGTGGTTTGATACGATTAATCACCGGCCAACTGACACGAATAAATACATTTCAGAGCCGTGCAATTGCTAAGCGAAGAGTTTTTTTTCATGTTTAAGAACGTGATGTGCTGTCTTTTGAAACTGGTCTTGCAAGGCGACTGGTACCAATAATCTCAGTTTGTTCAAGCCGTTTATAAAAATGTAATTCACTGGGTAACTCTTCAAAAAAATTACCTGATTAGCAGTGAATTTTATTAACTCGTTCTAAAGAGTCTTCTAATTATTCTCTCAAATTATTGGTCGTGCAATGTCTCATATAACACGGCAACTTTTCCATATGAATATTTTTAACTCTGAAAAACTATCACCCACACACATATCCCAGCATTTAAGACATAGCTATATTCTTTCAACATTTCGCAGCTCAGGGTAATAAGTGGTCCTAATGCCGCGAGTCCATTCAAGCACAAAAATTCTCGTTCTGTTTTGGACCGATTTTGCGCTCCCAATTTATAAAATATCCTCCACACAAGTTTGAATCCTTTTTTCTGTGCCTGCGAAGTTTTTATGTTTTATTTCCTCTATCGTCTGCTTATTTGTTCTTGTTATTTTCTGTTTATTGATTTTGTACCTATCGTCTGCTTATTTGTTCGTCAACTTTTTTTTTTTTTTTTTTTTTTTTTTTTTTTTTTTTACCTTCCGTCTGCTTATTTGTTCGCAATTTTTTTTTTTTTTTTTTTTTTTTTTTAATATTGTTTCTTACCTTCCGTCACACTGCCCTTCGCAAAAACTGAATTCATCTACGATGATTCACATCGAAAAATTCGTGTCAGGAATAATATTCCAAGATTATTCAAGTCAGTTATGTCCTTCCTTCTGTTTTTATTTGAGAATGCATTTGTTTAACTCTATTTATCCTTGCTTTCTTGAAGCATCACTTCCAAGAAAGATCCGGGTGGCTCGGTCCTACTTCTCCCTCGAATGACGTCACGCTCGACGGTGCTTTACGCCCGCCGTTTTCGCCTTGGCCCAGATGGGCGTACGCTATAATTTCAGACCATCCTCCGCGTTTCGCCTCGATCCACCAGATGGGAGATAAGGCTATTCCTATCTACGGATCGTTTAATGGTCGATGCGTTGTATAAACAAGCATGGAAACGATTCAAGACATTTTGATTCATTGATTTTTTGCTCGTTTTTTTTTATTCTCTCATTCTCATATTTCGTATGATTTTCTTTCATCAGGGTGGTTCAGGGTGTTATGTCTTATTTATTATAAATGGAGAATGGAGCTTGAGGGAATAATCGGTTAAAGAGAAAACTGGAAATACGACATAAATTTGTACCTAATTCCTCAATATCTTGAGATGCCCTATTCATTCATTCTGGATTAATAAAATTTGTATCAGTACAAAATAATACGAAGACTTTTTTGGTTTGCCTAAATGCCCTATTATTATATCTGAAGCATAACTTTAAAACAGAAATTTTCTAAAGCCTCTCAAATCATTTTTGAATTTCCATTTGTTCTGCATTTGAAGTGTTTGGCCTCGAGATTTTGTACTTTCGGAATTTCTACGTTTCCTGTCAAATATTTCTGTCGAAAGTTTCTCAACTTGTCTGAGAATTTCCATCGGCGTTTTACGTCAGGTTTTATGCAAAAGGTATAGACATGGAAGACCAATGTTTCTTACCTTATCTATGAATTTCCATCAGCGATTTATTTCAAGTTTTATGCAAAAGATATATATATATATATATATATATATATATATATATATATATATATATATATATATATATATATGTGTGTGTGTGTGTGTATGTGTGTGTGTGGTGTGTGTGTGTGGTGTTTGTCTTTTTCTGTTGGGCTCCCGTGTCGTGTGTGTGTGTATAGACGTGGAAAAAGACACTGGAAAAAGAGAGAAAAATCAATATTTCCTCAA
>NC_087215.1:19631395-19698895 GCF_015104395.2 Macrobrachium nipponense | reverse complement strand
TGGTATTTCTTTGGGAATCAGACTGATTTTGTTTAAATTTGTGACTTGAGATATCAAATGCTCGGGAAATATATGTACATCACAGTACGTACATATATAATATAATTATTATATATATATATATTATATATATATATGTATATATTAATATATATATATTGTTAATATTTTAATATATATAATGTATATATAATTATATATATGATATATATATTATTATTTATTAATATATATATATATATATGAAACGCCTGGATACTGAGATCTTCATAAAGTTAGCTATATTCCGAGTTGTCCTTTGTGGCTGTATTACATACCTGTCCTACTGAGCTTTGCTTGAAGCTTTCATATGTTTTTTGGTAAGAAGCTTTCCGCTTAAGTTTTATATTATCAACCGAAAAAGGTTAAACTTAAGGTGCCGTTTTAGTAGTATCACTCTGCAAAAGTGCATTCGGTGTCCAAGTATTTTGCATAAATAAGATTACTTGGAAATGCAGAAGTAATGTTGACGTGATTTGCCGATATTTCACGAGAAATACTTTGCTATTTGTAAAAGAAAGTAGGGTTCCATCTTGCAATATCAGTGACACCATCTTCCTCTGAGTATTTTTACATATAGGTTTCTGATGTGTAATTTCCTACTCATCGAGTGAGGAGTATACAAACATATGTTATTCCTCTCTTCATATTAGTCATTACTTATCTTTTCCTATATTAATGTTACGGATTCTTTTAAACGTTGAATTACACGGTATCTTATTCCACTGCGCATACAAGATAGCTTTTGACGCCCTTTTGAGGTTAGTCTTAGTACAGAGTTTAGAATCATATTCAAAAACGAACATCTTACGGCCTTCAACTATTTCTCTTCATTTGACGGAACGAGAAGCATTTTAGGGAATAAGGAACCACAGAATAGCAACATTTGAGGATAGTAAGGTTTTTTTTTCCTCCAGAAAACCACTAACATCAACTATCGCCGGATTCGGTGCAAAGTCACGGCAGAGAGAGAGAGAGAGAGAGAGAGAGAGAGAGAGAGAGAGAGAGAGAGAGAGAGAGAGAGAGATATGAATCCTAAATAGACCAAAAAATTAAATGTTTTAAAGTCGAAATTTTGTCTCCCTCAGGTTGTTGTCTTGGCTTGCCTTCTGGCCTTGGGACACGGCGCCCCTCAGTTCTTCCCTAGGGCCTCCCCGTTCACGCCTCGCCCTTTCAGGCCGTTCCCTCCACCCCAACCTTACTACAACCGTCACATTGCCACCATCAGAGACGTTCGTGAGGATCGGGGCGATGGTAACTTCAGGTACGAGTTCGAAACGGAGAACGGCATCAACGTCAACGCCGTCGGAAGGCCAGGCTCCAGAGGGCAGAGCAACATTGCCGGAGCCTTCAGGTAATGGGACGGAGTGAGCACTCTGGCTCAAGGATAAAGCAACAGGACAACAAATTCTGGTGAAAAAAGACAAGAAGCTATAATATAAATCGATCTTTACAGTGACTAACGGAGTTTTCTTTCTTTCTTTCAGTTTCCCATTCCCTGAAGGAGGTTCCGGCCGCGTTTCCTACGTAGCCGACGAATTCGGTTTCCGTCCTGAGTCGCCACTGATCCCCACTCCTCCCCCCCTGCCCGCCCATGCAGTGGAACAGATCCGCACTGCAGAACGGCAGCGCGCCAGCGGGATCCGTTTCGACTAGAGGACTGTTACTTGGAAATGCAACGAAGAGACTTCTGTTTATGGGCCAATGAATCGAGGACCTACAGCAAGCTTTTTGCTTTACACATTACTACGTAAATTGGGGCTTCTAACTCATTCTAATATTCATCCTACGCTGTCAATTTAATACATTTTCATGTACAACCACATATCCGGAAATATACAATCAAAACGGAAATTTTAGTTTTATTTCTACGGTGTGTTATTCCTTTTATCAAAAGCCCTATTTCTTCTTTAGAATAATGATTACGGAAGAGAAGCACATCATCTCTAAATACGCAAAGAAATCTTGATGACAATATGATATATATATATATATATATATATATATATATATATATATATATATATATATATACTATTATATATATATATAAAGGCAAAATCCACGAACGAAAGTGAAATATTGTGTCACTTCCCTTCGCAGATTTTGCCTTTATTTATATATTCATTTATCGTGTTCCAAATTTCCGTGATTCAGTTGTATATATACACACACACACTCATATATATATATATATATATATATATATATATATATATATATATATATATATATATATATATATATATATATATATAATAAGTGTGTGTGTGTGTGTGTGTGTAACTAAAACAACCACAATGCCTTCTTAACTTACTCGGATTCTTCACACTTTTTGGATGCGCTTGTCATTAAAAAGCCTCAGACTTGGATCTAAGGCTTAGTAGTGACATGCGTATCCGAAAAGTGTGAAGAAATTTGAGAAGCATCTGTAAAAAGTGACCAGCAGATTCTATTTAGATTCTTATTTATATCTTATATATATATATATATATATATATATATATATATATATATATATATATATATATATATATATATATAAGTTTATGTATGAGTTTGTGTAGCGTCGAGTTTAGAAAATATTTATCTCTCTCTCTCTCTCTCTCTCTCAAAAAAAAAAAAAAAAAAAAAAAAAAAAAAAAAAAAAAAAAAAAAAACACACACACACGACATCTAGTTGGGTGTCTCCTCCCGATGCAAACTTCATTGCTTTTGGAGAAATGAGCTGTCCTTGACATTTCATGACCTCAGCATGACCGATATAAGCCATCTTAGTTGCGCTGGCTTAACCTCCTGACCCTAGCCTAACTTGTCCTAGGGATGGGTTCAACTTGCAATATAAGAGTAAGTTTTAATTTTCTATCAATGAACGTCTACGAACATCTAAGTGAACCTCTAAATTTAAGTCTAACAATATAAAGACCTCTCATTCTTTGTGCGGAAGTATTGGGCATTCAGTAATTCCATCATCTCTCTCTCTCTCTCTCTCTCTCTCTCTCTCTCTCTCTCTCTCTCTCTCTCTCTCTCTCTCGTGTGTTTTTGATTTACAAATGAAAATTTCATCAGCATTTTGTCGCACAGGCCATAAGTGGAAGAAGATTTCAACGAAATAAATCCTCCAGGAACATTATAAGTAGCGTAAGAGATTGCAGTTTGCCAGATGTAAGGTTTTATTTTTACCCAGCAAAGGTATTTCCGAATAAGTAATGTTCGAAGATTAGCTCGCTCTGACTTCGAAATTATGACACGATTAAGGCGGGTGGATTCAGGTGGGAAGTCCTAATACGCCCTTTTGCTCGGAGCCAAATGGTATAGTACATTGTGTTTTCCTACATGTTCTCGACTTAATTCCATTTTATTTTCATTGATATTGTCGTCTTACACAAGGGGTAGAGGAAACTTCAGTATACGTAACCAAGAAAAATATAGATGAGGTAAGAAATCTGTCGAGGCATGACGCGAACTTTAAAGGAAATGAAAAGTTTATTTGATGGACAACGTAAAAAAAAAAAAGATAATACACAGAATTCTAATTGCACGAATTTTGGTTATATCGTCTTACCTCTCTGAAAAAAAATCGGTAAAACATTAAGACCAATCAATCTTTTATTCATATGGTGGGGGATCTGAAGTGAAACAACTGAAGGGAATTCAAAAGACCGCTGAGTGAAGTGAAGCAACTTAAAAAATTCAAAAGACCGCCGAGTTAAGTGAAGCAGCTGAAGGGAATCCAAAAGACCGCCGTGTCAAGGGAAGCAATTGGAAGGAATCCAAAAGACCGCCGAGTGAAGTGAAGCAACTAAAAGGAATCCAGAAGACCGTCGAAGCGAGAGAGACACAAAGAGACGAAGAAGATTAATCTCGTAAGACAGGGGTTGAGACCTCTCGCTCTCAACACTTTTCCCCCCCCAAAGATTCCTGACTCAGCCTTCGTTCGCTCTCTTCCGTTCCAATCGAGGTTGGTTCACTGGAAAAGGAAAGAAGGAAACTTTAAAACATTCCTTAAGGAAATCAATGAGTCCCGTTTTGCTTGTTTTCTCTTCTTCTTTCTATGGCAGGACGTGATTCTCTTCTTGAAGGGAAATTAAAGGACATCTATACAGAGATGTTAAGTTTTGTAAAAGGTTGGATTGTCAAAATTATTGTTGGTATCGCAACAGTAATTTTGATTTATCTGGAATGCAATTTGATCTGATTTATATGTGTATACGTATAAAGCACACATACACATATAGATGAGTGTACGTGTGTATGTTTATTTGTGCGCATTTGTATGCATTTATTTATTTATTTTTTTTTTTTTGACGGTGTTAAGCGCTTAACAATTCTAATACGATGTACGAAACGTCATAAATATCTCCGTTCAAGCAAGAAATTCTCATATCAGAGCATGCAAAGATAATATCAAGGTGAAGTGAATAATTCAGTTCGACATCGAGAAGACGAAGAAAGAAACTGGGGATCATCATTCTCAGGCTTCTTCACTCCAGCGTCAATAAAACTGGGTCGAATCACACCTCGGAAATTTCATCTCGAAGGCCTCCAGACAACTCGTTGCGAAATACTTTTGATTTATGATTCTTTGACAGTTGGAAATGCACTGGTGTGTCATATTGTGCTGAAGGTGAATCAAAAGCGTCACATGCTCTCTAGATGTGCTTGTGGCGTGAATATTCTTCCTTCAGTTTCCTTCCGTTTTCGTTCAGGTCTGGAAATGATTAATGCAATTCCAGGGAACTTAATTAAAGGAGATGCGGAGTGTTGATATGATGGAGTCAGGGAGGGGCCCTCTGTCCGTTAAGCATCCGCCACATAAATGATCAAATGAGCAACTCAATGAGTGTTATAGTAGATTCACATCAACCGTGCATTTGATGTCTAGGCCAGTCCCTTACGACGCTTCTGATTGGCTGTTGATAAGCCAATCTCGAGAGTTCCCATAGGCAGGATGTACGTTCCACCTCTCCTGAAAGACGTATACATCAGGAGAGGTGGAACGTAGATCCTACTATGTGAACTCTCTCGAGAGACTGAGTGTTTCCAGCCTTGTGACTGGCTTTTCAACAGCCAATTAGGAGCGTCGTAAAGGACTGGCCTAGACATCAAATGTACGGTTGATTTGAATCTACTAAAGTAACACTCGAGAAGAAAAAGGAGGAGGAGGAGGAGGTCGTCTGTTTGGACTTGCTTGAGGACAAAATTTCAAATTAATCTTTCTCATTTGATTCAAGTCCATTTCTTAATATGCTAAACATTGTTAGGATTTCTTATTGTGCTAAATATTCTTAGGAATCTGTATTATACGCACACACACACACACACATATATACATATAATAGATCTTAAGTCCTCTGGATCTAGCTGACGCAGAAAAATAATTGGAAATTAAGTCATGATAGAATGGCAGCTGGATAAACGATCAAGATTTTGAGATTTAGTAATCCTGGCAACAATAAAAGAGGTTTTGCGGTAATTAGGAAGTTGTGTAGGATTGAATGACTGAATAGAAAGAGCTTTATCCTTCATCTCATCCACTTCGGTACCTATCACACCGATTGACTCGAATGTTTGAGTGCCTGTCAATTAAATTCAAAATGGAAATATTTTTCTCAACGAAAGAGGATCTTTCGAACGGACACGACGTAGGAAAGAAACGTAACATTTCCCTCTAATTGCAAATGTTCTTACATTTCCCCACTTGCACGTCGAACGACGTACCTTGTATGGAGAAACTCAAAACAACATTGGTCCCACAGTACGTTACTTATTTTGTATTTAACGTTTATCACTATATCCGGTTTTAATTTCCATATGACCACCCTGTGCAGGCAAAATAAAAGGGAAATGTATTTCAATTTGCAATCATATGTGCATATACGCATTATTCTGGAAATATTTCATAACTATAAATGGCGCATATGCAGAGAATGCATTAATACTCATATTTTATACCATAGATCGCACAAACAAGCAGTGAGTCTTGATTCTTACCTAATTATACATTAAGTGCGCACCGCAAAACCGTGTTTCACATTAAAATTCTCAAAACAGAAATCCACAAGAAGGTCAGAGGTTGCGGCCCTTGATACCTTTTGTCATTAAACTGATTGAGCACATTCCCTTGAAAAGTCTCAAAAGCCAGAAACAATATTATTCCGACCATGAGACCTCTTGCACTTACCGCAGCTGTTGTTTTAAACTAAACACGTTATTCGCGGCAATTGCCAATTATGTTTGAGCAAAACTTCACGCCTTTGTTTCGTAACCAATATTTTGTTATAAGCTGAACGACGGGAAATCATTTCCTGTGCTTAAAGGGATCTGGATCATTATGCTGTCATGTTTGCCTGCTGTCGTAAGTCGTGCTTGCATTCTGTTTTTATTTTATTTTTATTTTTTTGAGGGGGTCTGATTGGCGTTAAGAAAATTCTTAGGATGCCAAAATGATGTACCGACAATAGTAGGCAATGTATTCATTTTTTCACTGATTACACACACACACACACACACACACACACACACACACACACACATATATATATATATATATATATATATATATATATATATGTATATATATATATATATATATATATATATATATATACATATATATAAATTATTGATGTACCGATAATAGTAGGTAATGTATGCATTTAAATATATATATATATCTATATATATATATATATATATATATATATATATATATATATATTTATATATATATTTCTGTAAGACAGTACGCGCTTATACGCACGGAGGTACTTTCTAAGCGTACTGCATGCTATCAGTGCGCTTAACCTCATTAGTATGTGGGTGGATATCTAATCACTTTATGATCTGCGCAATGAGCGTGTTGTTGTGCTTTAATGTGTTTGTACCTAACATAAAATATTTACACATATACGTCTGTAGTTCGGCAATTATCTTTGTTGCATGCAAATATTTCTTCAGAAGAGATAGAGAATCTATTTAGATTTAAAAACAGACGCCCTACAATCGTTTGAGGTATTTTCATCCGCAGGTCCCCGCTGACTGTAATTGACGTGTTCTTTTTAATGAAAGGATAAAGTATTATTAAATATATAAAGTACAAAGAAACTTCGGCTCTTATTCCATAACAGTTTTCGACTGGAGGAAAATGAACAAAATTATATTTACAATAATACTTAAGGATCTTCAGATTACAGTGGTAAAGATGTTTTCTTTCAATATATGCATATGCCTTATTTACACAGGCACGAGCGCACACACAAACACACACACACATATATATATACATACATATATTGGTGTATATAAGGACTTATGTATGAATACATATATGAACAAGAGAAAGAGTGAAATGACAGCAAGTAGGTGTCAGGAACACTTACGCGCAATGCACCCAACTGGGATTCAAAAGAACGCGCGCATCTAAAAGGGACACTGCCGCTTATTGGAACAGCAACCGGACAGCCATATATTAAGAAAATAAGAAGGCATAGACACGCTTAGGAAGGTTATTGAGGAACATGCCAATGCAAATGCTGAAAGGCGGACTGGACCTGACTTCGTGTATGGATCATTGTTAATCGAGTAGCTATTGCTAAGGCTCCAAATTCAAATTCATTATGGATATGCAGTACTGGATCACAAAGGTTTTCACTGCTTACGGTAGAGTCGCAGATGGTGCGATCCCACTCCGATTTCACCTTTTCACCCCAATATACACACAAGACACAAACACACACACATACACATTAATGAACGTTTCAGGGCCTAGTCAGAAGAACCCATTCCTAAAATAGTTACAGTGTTTATTAGTTTCGGAAATTTATTGGTGAGCTTAAGACAACAGATGCAAGAGCTCACACAATCTAGGACGTTATAGTAGGGAAGTCAATGAAAAAAAAGGAGGAAATAATACTCTAATTTTATACACACATATATGCATATGTGTGTTTGTGTGTACATGACATTGCAGTATTAGTTCCTATTCTACGATTGAATTCCCTACTGTAACGTCCTAGATGATGTGATTTCTTGCATCTGTTGTCTTAAGCTCACCAATGAATTTCTGAGACAAATAAACCCTCTAATTAGAGAATTTCATCAACATGAATAATTTGTGTAAAACAATATACAAGTATATATAACAGCAGCCCAGTATAAGATAAGGATAATATGTAATTTAGTCCTCGCAAAGCTTTAAGATTTTAAGAAATAATTTGACAGTACACCAAGATTCACACAGAGAAGGGGTCTTACTTTATCCTCAAGAGGCGGTATTGCAGTTAATAGTGAATTTGCCATCATGTTAACAACAAAAATACTAAAAAGTTTCTTAAGCGCAATCAAGTTTTCTGTACAACGTATAATCCTGTATAAAACCATCAACTATGAGTCTATGACCGGCAGCTCTCAGTTGCGGTAGATTGAGGGTGCGTCTCTTGCTTCCGGAAAGCGTTGCCAGATGCACGATCCATGGCTAACTTTAACCTTACATAAAATAAAAATTACTAAGGCTATGGGGTTGCAATTTGGTATGTCTGACGATTGGAGGATGGATGATCAAAATACCAATTTGCAGCCCTCTAGCCTCAGTAGTTTTTGAAATCTGAGGGCGGACGGACGGACGGACGGACGGACAGACAGAAAACTAAAAATTAATAAATTAAAGTAAGTCAGATAAAAGTCCAATCACTTCCGTGTTTTATCTAAAAGAAAATAGCACTGCTCATAAAACGACTAGAGAACAATGTACTGAATATACTACAGATTTAGAATTAGATATGCCATTATAATGTTCACCAAAGGCACTCTTTGTGAATGCTTTATGAATACTGATGCTTCTTTTTATTAATCGTCCAACTTCATCCATTCTCTCATTTAATTCTTTTTTTCTTTTTCTTTTAATCGTCACGAAGGACGCAGTTCCTTCTACGCATACATCATTGTTGTTTGTGGCGAGATAAAATTTATTGAATGAAAATAATATTATATAGCGACAATGAGATGAATAATGAATAACTAATTAAACAATGCGCGTCTGTGGCCACAGTGCACCCGGATATATTTCAGGGTAATAAGCGGCATTTCTGGGCTGTGAAGGACTAACATCGTTTCAGTCTTCGGTGTTGTACTGAACCATGCGCTCCGATTATTATTATTATTAATTATTATTATTATTACTATTATTATTCACGATCAATGGTTGCGTTTCCAGTTATATCCATAAGCCTATACACTTTAAGAATCGTAACGCCATTTTGCAAAACTAAATCAGTCAATTTATACTCAATACACTCAAGGTAACCATCGAAATTTTTATTCTTAGGAACTGACGTATAAAGTGCTATATCATATAACTCTAAAATCACATAACACTCCAGATTTCCAAAGCGATACATTATTAAAGGCTATAAATACTAAAATGAATTTTTTTTCCATCCAAATGCAGGAGGAAATAACCTTTGTTTTCAAGCCCACGCCCCCGCCCCCCTCATTTTTGGCGGGAGTTTCCTCCCGTCGGAGCGCTCCTCTTCTTTATGCGAATATAGAACAAAATGAAGAGGGAGATAAAGAGGGAGAGTAAGAGAGGAATAAGAATGAAAAGGAATAAAAAAAGAAATTGGATAAGGCAAGGGAGAATTATGAAACAATTAAGGATATGTAAACGTTTGTCTTCCGCGCGAATATAAGCAGAAGATAATAGAGAATAATAATGATGAGAAAACGAAGATTTGGGAAAGGCAAGTTCAGGGTGGATAGGGACAAAAGGAAGGCGAGGCTGAGAACGAGATGTTGCCATCAAAGTGGAACACCAAGTAAAAGAGAAGAACAAAAGAAGTCAAGGAAAAATGAAAGTAAGGATGAGGATATGCAGATGAAAGATACTGAATGGAGAAGGGGTTAAAAAAAAAATTTGGAAAGAGAGAGGTATAAGGAGATAATGCTAAGATAAAAAGAAGAGTTAAGGGAGAAATTCGTTAAAAGCAGATGATGTATGGCGTTAAGTAAAGAAAAAAAAAAGAGAAATACTGAAATGCGAATTACAAAGGAAGCGGAGAAGCTGAATGTTTTGAATAAAATGAGAGAATAGGCGACTGAAAAGGTCGTGCGAATGAGGGAAAAGGCTGAGATTCTTAAAAAAAATAAAAAGATAAATAAAAATCTTGGGGGACACTGTGGTCAAACGACAACATAAACAGTTCTGAGAATAAACGAAAAGAGAGAGAGAGAGAGAGAGAGAGAGAGAGAGAGAGAGAGAGAGAGAGAGAGAGAGAGAGAGGCTGGCTATGCACAAGAGGATCACAATAATAATAAACGAAAAACAGGTATCACACGGATGGAGAAAGAGGAGGTATGAGAAAATAAATACTGGGGAAGAAACGTTTAAAAACCGAATAAGTAAAAAATCTGACAAAGATTAAAAAGGACGCGAAGCTGTTCAAGTAAAACGTGAATACCAACAAATAAACAGAGGAGGGAAAACACAAACATACAAGGAAACAAAAGGAAACCAGCGAAGAGACGACAGATAAGAAAACATGCGAGGTATGAGGCGGGGACAAAGGATAATAAAGACTGGGGCGGTGTAGGGGTTGGGTTGGGGATTGGAGGAATAAGGGTTAGGGGTTAGGAAAATACAGCAGAGTAGAATAATTAGGGGGGATGGGGGTTGCTGCCTGTTGGAGTGGGGTAACAACGGGGAAATTTGAGTTTCAGGATAATGATGCTGACACGAAGTTATTCCTCGAGCTCTGATACACAAAAAAGATATTTCTATATCTCCCAGTTTGTTGCTAACGTTTAAATAAGTTAAACAATGACACAATTATCCATATTACTATTCATACTACTATACATATACCAAAATAATTATTATCAGTGCTGTTTTCGATATTCTTGCGATAACAATAACAATCTCTATCACTACTATCTCTACTCATCACAGTATTACAACAAATATTATCATTATTATTACTGATGCACTCTTTTATAATTATCGATAATGTTATCATTTACACTGCCTAAACTATCCAGCTAACAGCAACTGCGGGTGATGCAGCAATTTGTCGTACTATTTATATATATATATATATATATATATATATATATATATATATATATATATATATATATATATATATATATATAGCATTTATGCTTTGTGTCCTTCTCTGCACTTTCCTCTAAGCCAAAGCGAAATGCCAAAAGGGAGTCGATGCTTGAACGAGCACGTGCGATCCAAAAACGCACGGATGAACGCGAGATTTACGATCTCTTTTGAGGCTATTTCATGCCAGCGTTTGCCAGCGTCATGGCAGAATGAATATCGCATGATTAAACGTCACCTTTGACACACACCCCACCCCCGTCCCCTCCCTTTTAAAGGTCTACAGGTTGCAACTCATATTGAATTCGACCGACCGTTTGATGGAGGGGAGATAGCCAAGGATCTACCTTTAGTAGTAATTTCGTTTAATGGTCTATTTTCCATTTCTGTCAGATTCGTTGGTAATCTTTAATTTAGAACTACACGTATATACATCTACGAAATTTAATATAATTCCCATTATTTACTTAAGAATTTCATGTTTCATTGAGCTTTCGTGCGTGTAATATGACGTTTATTTCGAAGAAACGATTATCTCTGTGATTACATTATTAATTTTCCCTCACTCAACCAAGAAATACATTTAATTTCGTAGAGCTTCCGCGATTATTTTTTTGTTTCACAACTCAATAAACTCTCCGTGTAATGACTCGGCATTTATATATCCTCTCTTTGGAAGTTGCTTACCGCCAGCAGTGTCGTAAGTAGCACACCATAGACGGTACCAAAGGTTCTTACCATCGTCCAAGAAACTCTAAGGAGCACTATTTTCCGTTTATTCGGCACATTTCCACTTACATGTCCAAATTCTTTTAACTGTCTTCATTCCAATGTTCAAGAGCAAGTCCTTCCGCCAAAGGACTTGGTGATCTCATTAAATTACAAAATAGAAAATAAATAAATAAATAAAAAACAATCCCCATTTCCCATCTGTAGCTATTTAAAGCGAGACCCGAGAAGAGCGGGAAACATTTTTGGAACCTCCTCTGACATATACACCCATCGTCAAAATGATCCGAAGACCACATGCATTCTCCTGTTGGGATTTCATGGCCGTAATGTCCCGAGTTTCTCCACCGAAAGCGAGAAAAGAATTGCCACGAAAGCCATAAAGGTCAGTTGCAATGGCCATGTGTGTGTGTTCAGTCGATGTTACTTTGCTATATAAGGATTCTTGCGTTCGTTACAGACAGTTATTTTAACGGCCTTGTTTTTTTCACTCCCGTTTCTTGTTCCCACTTTTCACAATTCCATTCGTTTGTCTGTGCTTCCGTTAATATGCTGAGAGGCTGGTTACTGAATTTGCATCGGAATCTGCACTGTTACAGAAAATGGATTCCATGCAGGATAAAAAAAAAATACCTGGGAGATAATGAGGCATCTTTATTTACAACCGGTCTCTATTGCTTAGTTCACACCAGAGAACCTGTTTCAAGATCTCGGGTTATTTTTAGCATTCGGCTGTGTTCCGTCGTGCTTAATAAATTCTTTTCCCAGGTTGGTTACCGGATGGAAAAAGGACACCGTTTGCGTCCACTTCAAAATGGCGGATTGAGTTCCCATGCGCCCCAGAAGACCCCGACTGCTGGCTACAAAAGGAACCGTGGTTCAATGTTCCAGATCATCAGTCATGCCTATAGGCCCTAGACCACGATAATCTTGACCTGACCAGGCTGCTCGGCATCTGCTGTGACCCCAACTGTGACCCTGCGACCGAGGCGGCAATTAGGATGGTTACGAGAATCCCCCTCCCTCTATCCCCTCCTCCAGGGGATGGAGGGTTTCGGCGGGGGAGGGGGGGTGGAGGAGCGCAAGGATGTTCTCCAATGAGGACCAAGCGTGAGCATTGGGATTACCAAGGGCGTGTACGCGGGGCAAGGTGGAGATGTATGAAGTGGGGGCGGCCGCGATGCTGGAGGAGGGTTAGCAGGGGATAAGGGAGGGGGGCGCCGGCGTTAAGTTCCCGTAGGTAAGTCTTTAGCGGAGCTGTTATGGTTTCGTGCGATGGTATATATACCTTCGACAGCCTCCTCCATGACATTCGACTTCTTCCCTCTTTAGCTGGAAGCCGACAAGGGATCCTTCTCCTCCTCCTCCTCTTCCTCGACGGGGTAGTTCTTCGCGAAGCTAAAATGAAGATCGTGAGTTGAGATTCTTGAGTTTAAGCCGTTTTGCTAGTGAGAATTGAAGGGCATTGCCAAGCGTTAGCACGAGCTCTGACTCCTGTAGAGTAGCACAGAGGGACCTCACGCATTTGCCGGGTGTAGCTTACGAAAATTTCGATTTCACCGGTACGGGCAATGTTAAAAATATCAGAATTCCATTTTTGTTCAGCTATTATGAGTTCTTTAGGCTAATTATCCTGGTCGAGTCAACATATACTACGCGGCGGAGACAGCGAACAAGTGAAGTGTTCATTTCATACTTTACAAGTGGTAATTTGTGACTGCTCAAGCATTCCTGTCACGCCAAAACGTTGGTAATAATTATGATTTGAGCTCCTTAACAATGAGAAATGGATTCATAATCACGGAGTAAGATGAATGTGCACTTCGAGACATGAAACTACTAGCATTTTAACTCTAGATTTATATTCGGCAAATTTAAGTCACGAGTTCTGCATTACTGAATTATTCGTGGTATGACCTTTCGAGAGGGAAAGTCTTTTTCTTTAAAGGAGAAATCGGCTGAATATGTGTTGTCCATTCGCCAAGTCAAAGGTTCACATAAGCGATGTTCGATTCACTCTATAGATGAGAATCAGATTTTAGCTGAACATATGACGTATCTCTATTCTAGTATCTTTCGGGAAATTTTGCATTTTTTATGTCTTTTGAGTACAAAAATATTAATCCAACCACTGGTTGACACTAAATCAATGTAATTAAGGTTTCTGTACTTCAATAACTTTGTACAACTTCCATGAAGGAAAATCCTGTTATATCTACAGTGTTTCTTAACAATAAAAGATTGTTCCTCACCTTTATACAAGACGGGTTACAGAAACGTTCGTTTTATGGGACAATACGTTTGTCAACTAAACAATTTTGGGCATCGTTTGCTTTTGGAAATATAAAAGTAGGTAGTGAATTCCTGGACTTATTTAAGGCCAATATGACATCTGTACGACTTCCTCTCCAGAAGTCGCCTGCGTTAAGGCATTACCGCTTTCGAATTTCATGTGCAAAATTGTATATTGGGCTAAGTGATTCACAATGTTAACTAGGAATTTCATCATACGTCCCGTATAGTCTTTGTCAGAGAACGTTCGTTTTCAGGGTTATAGTTTACTTTGCATTCGATTTTTTTTCATCTGAGTAAGAACGAAAATCTAGAACTCTGCATCTTGATTAGTTTCTGTCTTTCACTGTAGATTTTCTAAACCTATCCAGGAAGAGACAGCAAACTTTTCCATGTCTATTTTTCCAGTCCTCAAGAACAGGATCTCTTTAGAAACATCACTCTACCTTTCCCTCCGTGCATCCAGGTTGTGCTATTATGGCTGCTAGTCCTCTGAGACGCGCTTTAAACATCTTTCTAAACATTACAAATGTTATATAAACATTTTGCTTTCTGTATAACTAAGGTTCTAGAATTTTCATATTCCCGCTCCTGGGACAGAAATTCTTCATCAAAAATCTTTCTTTCTTTCCATTCATTCAGGTTGTGCTGCTAGGCCTCTTGGCCATGGGGTGCGCCGCCCCTCAATTCACGGGCCGCCGGTTCCAGTTCAACCCGACCCCGCGGCCTTTCCGGTCCCAGTTCCAGCCAGGCCCTCCACCTCCCCAACAGTTCCAGCCAGCTCCTCCTCGACAGTTCCAACCCCTTCCAACACCTCAACCTTACTACAACCGTCCCGTTGCTACCATCAGGGACCTCCGAGAGGACCACGGTAACGGCCACTTCCGCTACGAGTTCGAGACCGAGAACGGCATCCGAGTCAACGCCGTTGGAACTCCCGGCTCCAAGGGACAAAGCAACATCGCTGGAGGATTTAGGTAAACTATTTGACGTCAGATTTTCAGCTCAAATTTTTTCTTTCTCAAAGAATCTCAAGGTAAATCTTTTGCACTTATCCCACAAACATATTTAAGTCGGTGGCTGAGTTATATATTTTTGTATCTTGCATCATATAACTTAATACAAAAAATCAGTGCCTTATAAACTTACAATTGATAGACATTAAGAAGATGGTATCAAGTAGCAATGAGGATAAACTGTCTGATCCGCTAGGACATATACCTGTCTTGAATGTACTTTGTCATATGTATTTCTGCAAATTTAGTGGTTAATTGCACAGTTAATTAAAGGAAAAAATACTATTGTTGATACTGATTTGGCTACATGTAAATAAAAATAAGAAATAGTCTAAAGAAAAAAAATTTCCTTGTTTACAGACATACTCTGGCCAAGAATAATATAAGATCCTTTAGCCTGTCTTGGATCATAATAATGAAAGTTTTCAAGTATAATATCCTCTGAGCTGAATATATAAAGAGCTGAAATACATTTTTTCCTTCATAGAAAATACATTGTTTAATTTATCTGAATTTTTTTCTACTTTTCTCTAGAAATGAATGCATAAAAGATAAGTTAGGTTTACTTTTTTTGATAGCTTCCTTTTCCCCGAAGGAGCAAAATCCTTTAGTCAGTCCTTCATAATTTCACTGAGCATTTCTAACTTTTTAAAAGAAAAATTAGAATTGCTCAAGGGCAAATAGCTTTGCCTTTGTAGTACAGCTTGTCCCTTGAATGATTTTCTTGAGCATATTTAACCTCATATAAACCTGATTTGATTCTAACGAGTCTTACCCTTTACCTTCCACAGCTTCCCATTCCCCGAAGGAGGATCCGCACAGCTGACCTACGTCGCTGACGAATTTGGGTACCGCCCCGAATCCCCACTGCTCCCCACCCCCCACCCACTCCCCGCCCACGCCATCGAGCAGATCCGCATCGCGGAGGAGCAGCGCGCCCGCGGGATCCGATGGGACAAATAATAATGACCCAAAAACCGCACCAGAGAGAAACCGCCGCCGCCACGAATGCCTCCATTATCTCGTGTCGGAATCGTGTAACCAGGCGATGATTGCATCCGGTGTAAGGGCAACGTGACTTTGACATTTTGGAATAAACATGAAGCTTTTCTCCCAACTGCATTTTTGCTGCTTTCGTTTTCTCTAAGTGATTTCTTTATATGTGAGCTTTGTCAAGTGCGTCACTGTCTTTTGCTTGTTGACCTGCAAGAAGTTTCCCGATTTATAGGGTAACTTCGTTCCACCGGGTTTCATTCAAAATTGGGGAAAAATATGCTTTTTGTTTAAGTTTCCATTAAAAGTTGTATGAAATTTCATGGACGTGTTTATTTTTTTAATCCATTTTAACGCCGTCTACGGCTTGTCATGCCCATGTGTGGTGGCTCATTAAAAGGATGATTATATGGACGAATGTCTTATAAATACAAATGAATATGAGTTAATTGATTGGGTGTATGAGAATTAATACGAATATGTATATGTATGCATGCATACACATACATATATGCATATATATATTAAATATATAAAACAAAATATATATATATATATATATATATATTATATATATATTATTTATTACACCACACATATATATATATATATATATTGAATATTATCACACACACATATATATATACATACATATATATAATGAATATATATATATAGATATATAAAATATATATATATATATATATATATATATGATATATATATTACACAATATATATTACATACACAATATATACTGAAATATATATATATATATATATATATATATATATATATATATATATATATTACATATGTATTATATATATACATACATATATATATATATATATATATATATATATATATATATATATATATATATATATATAGACATTGAAAATACATGGAAATGACTGCTTCTGTTTGAGTGTATGAAAGCCATACAACATGGAATAAAGGAAACTTTAGCGAAAGTATTTTCCTTGAATCATGAGTTACAATATGACTGGGAATGTGAATCTTATCTCTAATCCATCCAAAGCTTACTCTTAGTGAAAAGCAGTTTATATCTGCAATAAAACATGATCATGGTGCATGCACGTAAGCCCTTTGTGTGACAGTAAATTTTTATGAATGCAGGCAAAAGTAATTTCGACAAAACCTAAACAACTCAAAAAGAATTCTTTATACTTCTTCAATAGGCAACGTCGAGACCACGATCGAGCGAGTTTATAATACTTTTACAAAAAAAAAAAAAAAAGACATTCCTTTACCAAACAACAAACTTAACACGTGAAAGATAAATTAAAAAAAAAAACTTTACATATGAATCCCAAGGACAGTTCAAAGTTCAAAACACGTAAAAAATATTGTGATGTGCTTTAAGATGATTTATATTACCCTTTGGTATAAGAACCAACAGATATTTTTTAATTAAGCAGCTATCTGCAATTAAGATTGCTCGTACCTAATAACCTTCTGTTGATTACAAAAGAAATGCCGTTTATTATCTATATACGCCAGTGTTGGGTAACCTTATTAAGTCAGCACAACAAACTTAATGTAATTATGTGGACAAGATATTCATAGTAAATGAAAGCTCTTTAATCTCGAGTTTTCAGATATTCTATACCGCTTTCTTCTCTTATGAATTGCTTATCATACGATCTCAAGTGTTAGATCATCAGTGCCTTATGATATTTATTTAATTATATTATATGTTATAGTTTTTTGGAAGGGATTCCTCATGTTGCTTGGACACCTAAACTAATTGAAATCATAGGCAGAAACGCACATTAATTTTAGTACTAGGCTTAGTGATGCTGGTTTCGTGGGGAACTTCGCAGCCAGCGATTTTTGAAATATACAATATTGACTAAATATAACTTTTGTGCTTCAGACATGAGTAAAAACATAATTATGGGTGTTTGTATGTATTCCTGTGCAATGCCAGTGTGTGTGTGTGTTTGTTTATATATATGTATACTTATTACATCACCGTGATTCATATAAATCATTCGAGCTACAAATGTCCTTTAATATCTAATTCGCTCTACCTCGGAATTGATATATTTTCATATATGTACCGAAGGGTAATTTTTAGTTGATAATAATTTCGTCCCCCCATGGGATCGAACCACCGTCCAGTGGACGGGAAACGAAATCAGAAACGGACAGTGACGCTATCGAGTCATGCTATTAACTGGGAAGGGCCAAAAAAGCTTGTGTGTTCTAATAATGCAATGGAAAGGAATATCATTGAATCGAGTCTTATAAAAGAAAGTTACAATAATAACATGAACATCAGTCAAGGAATGTATAAACTTGATCCTTTAATATCAAAAGAAGTTTGTAAACTGTTTAAATTTTAAGGTAGGCATTAGAAATGTACGGAACTAGGATTATTATATTTGTAAACACAGTAAGGGGGCAGTAATGATAATGAGATGTCCAACCCCGCCTCCCTGACACCTGTCAGGTGTGGACTGGTTATCTGTTGGGTACCCTAATCGGTAGTATCCCTTGAGAATTTATTGTAAATTTTAGCCAAATGATTTTTGAAAGCCACTCCTACCTTGACACCTGCCTTTGGGTGGATCTGCAGTCTCAAACGGTTGTGTATGTTCGTCAGTACTGTCTCTGTAGTATATATATTTGTGAATGCTAATACTATGTATCAGTCCTTTGTCAATGGCTTGAAAATAAAGCCGAAACCGGTCAGGACCTACACCCTGTCTATTATTTTTCACCTGTTGTTTGTATGGTGTTTTTACGTTGCATGGAACCAGTGTTATCAGCAACGGGACCCACCGGCTTTACGACTTCCCGAACCACGTCGATGAACTTCTATCACCAGTGGATATGTGTGATAAACGAATCACGTGCTAAAGTGATTATAATCATATATATATATATATATATATATTATATATATATATATATATATATATATATGAATGTATATACCCTAGCGGTATCAATAATATCCTAAAAGTCATTTGAATGGCTTCAGTTTAAGTGGCCAGCAATAAAAGATATCACAAAAGACAACGAAGTTTATATTCGCAGTCATACCTTCCTTCAAGGTAAGTCTAATCCTTTGCGGTTTAAAAGTCCAAAATTGATTAATATGACTTTTTTTTTTTTTACCCGGTTTACTATTCTATATTTCTTTCGTGGGTATGACTCGCCCTTTTCGCTAATTTTCTTTTTTCTTTTTTATTAGAAATGAAGTTGCCAGTCAAATTTCCCCCTTCATTGACAACATGGGGAAAACTTTGCCATTTCTGTATATTGGAGGAAAAGCGTTTCTGATGGTCGGTTCACGGATGCCGTACACGGACGGATCCAAGCAACTGAGCAGGCATCTTTTATTCTTTGTAAGTTTGCCCACTCGTTTAAATAACCTTTGAATGGTTTCTCATTCCGTCGTTTTTAAAGGTATTCCTGAGGTACTCAGTCACTGATTCTATCGCGTGCTCACTTAAGGAATCACATATTCAAATAGGTAGCTTTAAAAGAGTCAATTACTGAGTCATCCGTACAATTTCGGCTTATATAGTGTTTTTACGTTGTATGGACCAGTGGTTATTCAGCAACGGGACCAAAGGCTTTACGTGACTTACGAACCACGTCGAGAGTGAACTTCTATCACCAGAAATACACATCTCTAATTCCTCAGTGGAATGCCGAGAATCGAACTCGCAGCCAACACCATACCGATCACGCCACTGAGGCGCTCATCCATACAATAGTTTACATAAATGTTTTAGATTGATTCTTTCATTCCCTCTCTCTCCACATTTAATATGTTTGAGTGTTAAACCATTCCACGATTTGTATTGTTCGTTCATTCATATTCTGATCACCGATTCTTTCACTCATTCGCCTGTCCCCTTTTCAGAGGCCTTCACTCGAATATCAGTCACACGATCCCAGAATACTAAGATTCCGACTGACAACTTGATCCCGAATTCCGGAAAACCTATCATTCCATATTCAAGGGATGTGTAAATTTGCATCGTAATGACTTAAGCGAACATGATTGGATTGCCTAATCACCCCTGGAGCCTCCAGGTCGTTGGGTCAGGTGACCTCAGTACATGAATGACTCTTTGACCCTCCCTGACTGGATTCACCTCTTATCTTTTGGATTTTGAATTTGAAAAAGAAACCCGTTGAAATGTAATCAGACTTTCCGTGAAGACTGAAGCGTCACGCATCTCGTAATCATTCGATGTAAGACAACTGTGTAAAACGACAATTACGGGAAAAGAAGATATCCATGATCGTCTCTCTGTTGAATTCTTATTATATCTCTCGCTCCTCTGAGAGTATCAGTTACACTGAACTGTCAAGAAATAAAATTTAAAAAAGTAATAAAAATAGGAATTCTAAAAAGTAGCATTGTCGATTTCATTTGCCCCTCACCTTTCCATGACAATGACATCAATAGTGCATATTAATGTCACTCTTAAACCGTGGAAAATATTAGAATAGGTTCTCTTTAATGGCTTCGTGCAATCTCCAGTCACCGATGGATCAATTGCGCGAAAGTAAAAGTCGTAGAGAAAACAGGTCCAATCAGATGCAATTGTCTTCTGAATTAACCAAATTATTTTTCTACGGCCAACACGTCCGCAATCGCTATAATCTTGGCGTCATCATCATTATAAGCACTCTTATATAGTTAGGTAGGTTTCGTTTTCAGGTTCAATATTTTTTGTTGTTGCTGTTATTGAAGAACAACGTTGAAGATTTCATCTTCTAACCTGCACAGTCTGGGAAAAAGCCCAGCGTCAGTTTGCCAACAGAAACCTCATCATCATCAATAGCAGTATCAGTACTATATTAGATTCACATCAACCGTGCATTTGATGTCTAGGTCGGTCCCGTACGACGCTCCTGATTGGCTGTTGATAAGCCAATGACAGGGCTGGAAACTCTCAGTCTCTCGAGAGAGTTCACATGGGAAGGATGGATGTTTCACATCTCCTGAAAGACAGATCCCTCAGGAAAGGTGGAACATAGATCCTACCCATGTGAACTCTCGATAGAGACTGAGAGTTTCCAGCCCTGTGATTGGCTTATCAACAGCCAATCAGGAGCGTCGTAAGGGACTGGCCTAGACATCAAATGCACGGTTGATGTGAATCAACTATAGTAGTACCATCAACAAGTTTTTAGATGAGATTCAATAATTCCAAATCTGACATTTTCATCTGCTAAGTACTTCCTTTGCCCTTTCAACAGTCCAGGATACATGCATTCCTCCAGCCCAAAAACCTTTTCGAACTCACAATAACGGTGAAAACTACTATGATTAATATATGCTTAACGCAGTCTAATGCAGCAAATTAATCATCTTTACTACCTTAACAAAAATATACCAATTGGCTCGGAACTTTTGTACTTTAAAGCATTTTTTTCCCTGATGATTATAGAGTAAAAAGGGATTTGCGAAATGCTTTGGATTTTACTGTAAGTAAATTCGCTGCAGTTTATTGAAACAGAATATTTGGATAAAATAAATGAGAAATAAGTAATTTCAAAGAGGAATGTCCAAAGGCCTTTTTCATTTCGCCTTATTTTCTCGTTTTTTTATTCTGTGGCTAATCATGATGATAAATCAATGAATGTGTCAGTTTTTGCCCGTTCTGATTTTGTTTATCTTATCCTTATTCTCATAGAGTTAATTTTGGCGGAAATTAATTTCTTAATAGCTCAATAAAAAAAATTTAAAAAATAAAAACTGTTATCTACCATCCGGTAAAAGATGGGCTGTCATGATTACAGACAGAACCATCCCTGATGAACAATACCGTCAAGGCGGATTCAAGGATCATAAAGAGATGATAATTCAAAAGTAATTCTGGATGATGGTGAAGGGACAGTCGAGGAACGCCAAAAATAACGAAGATTCTGCTTCTTTTTTTTCTTTGCCACTTAATCTGGTATTTCTTTATAAATAGCCTTGAGATCAACAATTATGTGACGCGTACCTTTCCCGTTGGGTTCGTTTTGAATATAAATTTCATCCGTCACTTACAACGGATGTGATACAATCCAGGTCTGGGTTAATTAATAGCTTCTAAGAGTCATTACCAGCACGGCCAACAACGTTAAGTTGGCATCACAAAAGACTGGTGCGTTAATTCATAATCTTACAGGGATCTACATTCAGAAAACTTACTCGTTTACCGAATCATAAATACAAACTACCGATATAAGAAATATTTATGAGTATTTATATTACTGTTTTATAAAGAATGGTGTAGACAACTGTGAACGTACGAATAGGCACCATCGAATCCTGGTTAACCGAAGTGCACTATCTCTCACAGTTCCTTACAAGTCTAAGGTATGCCTAAGGTATATACATTCCGATATTGTGAGGAAACGTGTTCCTCAATATCTGAAATTGGAAAAATATATCCTAAATCAATGACAAAATTATCATTTATACATATATATACATAGCTTATGCATACATACACAGGCTGACACACACACACACACATATATATATATATATATATATATATATATATATATATATATATATATATATATATATATATCGAGTACAATGTCCTTTAATATCTAATTCGCTCTACCTAGGAATTAATATATTTTCATGTATGCTTAACCGAAGGGGAATTTTTTCTCGATAATGGACTTGCCTGGACCGGGGCGCGAACCCACGGAGCCTTTCAAATCCAGGAACGTCAGTGTAGTAGGTAAAGCTTCACTGACGTTCATGGATTTGAAAAGCTCCGTGGGTTCGCGCCCCGGTCCATGCATTAGGTCTATTATCGAAGAAAAAATTCCCCTTCGGTTAAGCATATATGAAAATATATTAAATTCAGAGGTAGAGCGAATTAGATATTAAAGGACATTGTAGCTCGATATATGTTTACGAATCACGGAAATGTTGGTTTATAGACATAATATTATAATAAATAAATAATATTATATAAAATATTTAATAATAATTATATTAATTATTATATATATTGTAATAATAACCGTTTGACCATTGTGTTTAATATATTTTGGGGTCCCCTTGTGTATGTATGTATGCTATAAGCTGTGTGTATATATGTGTATATGATAATGTCATTGATCTAGCATATATTTTTCCAATTTCAGATATTGGAGGAATACCTTAGGAATAACTGATACATACATTTAGTATATATATATATATATATATATATATATAATATATATATATATATATATATATATATTATGACGGAACGTCACATTTATTTGTAAAAAATAAAAACAAACTCTGTAAATAATTTTGTGTAACTATGAAATTATCGGGTGTTGAATGTTCAACGCCATCTATTATCAGTTATGTTAACTATTCTACATTATCCTTGGTTTCTTTTCCTTAACTTAGTCATAAAGATATTTGCATTCCTTAGCCTCGTTATACTTGTAATTTGTATTTTTCGTTAGAGAACTATTCAGTGCAGTGTTGAAAACATCTTTTTCTTTTGCTTATCTAATTAGTGTTTTGTGATATTACGTGTGAAAGTAATTATAATGGAATTTAAGTTTTTTATTTAAGTATTAAATTAACGATTGTCTTTAGTGTTTAATTAAGATCCTGCTGGATTGAGAGGTAATTAAAAGTGGTTAAAACGGAGGTAAAAGGGAAGGTGGTTTAAAATAGAGGGGAAAATAAACAATAAGTGAAGCAGACAAAAAGAATAATATTTTTTGTTGGTGGTGGGTGTGGATTATTTTTAAATTCTTTTAATTGAGGGGAATTAATTGAGTGATTACAGACCAGCAACACCCTTCACCTAGCCACCAGGTAATGATTCACTCAAGTCCCGTCATAATATATATATATATATATATATATATATATATATATATATATAAATATATAATATATAGTAATACGTATATATATATATATATAATATATATATATATATATATATAATATATATATATATATATATATATATATATATATATATTGCATGAGGCTGCGAGTACATCATACACAAAAACACAAGTGTATGCAATCGAGTCACAGAGACAAAAGCAACAAATATGACAGCTGGAGAGAGACACATCAAGGCCAAAGCGCACCTGATAAGGCAATTCAACTAAGCATCTCATTAGACTTGAGATTTGTATGATTTTATTCTCTCCAATTTTCTCCTACTATTTTACAGAAGCTCTCCCCAGAGGCAAGCTACGAAGACATTCCCCAAATGAGCCATGCAGCTGGAACGCGTCGACAGGACTTCCGTTGGCAAATGTTTCTATAATTTCATCCTTAGCTGCATTGCTTGACTTGGGTTTCTGCGCGCTCTCTCTCTCTCTCTCTCTCTCTCTATACTAGGAAGACGAGAGAGAGAGGGAGAGTAGTTTGTCTTTCTTGGTTAAGTCAACAATCTCACTCACTCTCTCTCTCTCTCTCTCTCGCGTCTTCTAGTATAGAGTTGTTTGTCGTTCTTTGTTAAGTCAACAATCTCACTCTCTCTCTCTCTCTCTCTCTCGCGTCTTCCAAGTATAGAGTAGTTTGTTGTTCTTTGATAAGTCAACAATCTCATTCTCTCTCTCTCTCTCTCTCTCTCGCGTCTTCCTAGTACAGAGTTGTTTCTCGTTCTTTGTTAAGTCAACAATCTCATACTCTCTCTCTCGCGTCTTCCTCGTATAGAGTTGTTTGTCGTTCTTTGTTAAGTCAACAATCTCTCTCTCGTCTTCCCGGTATTAAGTTGCTTGTCAATATTTGTTAAGACAACAGTCTCTTTTTTTTCTCTCTCTCTTGTCTTCCCAGTATTGAGTTGCTTTGTCTTTCTTTGTTAAGTCAACAATCTCTCTCTCTCTCTCTTTCCCAATTTTCCCCCATTTCACTCCCGCATCTTGCTTCCTTCTCCCGATTTAACTTGTCACCAGGTCGCTCACTGTCTGTGGTTTGTCATATACAGCACGGCACGCCCCTCATCCTTGGAACACGTAATCAAGTGGGATAATGATTCAAAATAACTTTTGATTTCTGTGGCCCGTGGGAAAAAGGGAACACTCTCATCAGATGCTATCATTTTAGCCCAAAGTATAACCTTTACGTCTTGTCTATAAAGAACAACGATTTGTTGACCCCCCAAATGACGACAAAGATAATACTGTTAATGGTACACCCGGATGTCAACGCGGATGTAGTATATTTATGTACTTGGTTTTGAAGATGACGTTTCTTTATCTGAAGATATACCACGGAGAGAGAGAGAGAGAGAGAGAGAGAGAGAGAGAGAGAGAGAGAGAGAGATTCTTCTTCATTTATTGGCTCTGAGGCGATGCCAGACATTGCTGTTTAGCCAAGTTTTTTCCTTTGCGTTCAGTAGTTATCCCATACCCAACTAAATGCAAACTTGCTCTCTTAAGCTGAAGGTTGTTTTAAGGGGAAATTCTTCAATTGGGTTGGTAGTATTCCTCTCTCTCTCTTTCTCTCGTCTCTCTCTCTCTCTCTCTCTCATTCTCTCTCTCTCTCTCTCTCTCTATATAATATATATAAATATATATATATATATATATATATATATATATATATATATATATATATATATATATATATATATATATATATATATATATATATGTATATATATGTGTATATATATGTATATATATGTAGATGTATATATATATGTATATATATATATATATATATATATATATATATATATATATATATATATATATATATATATATATATATATAGCTTTCTCTTTCTCATTCGTCAGATACTGCAGCTCTGCTGTCTTTGGGAAAAGTAAGTTTTAGGGAGAATTCTCCATCGGAGATATTACATTTCCACAATCATAAGAAGAAATATATCATAGTTTTACCAGACCACTGAACTGATTAACAGCTCTCCTAAGGCTGGCCAGAAGGATTAGATATTTCTACGTGGCCAGGAACCAACTGGTCACTTGGCAAAGGGACCTGCAGCTTATTGTGGGATTCGAACCACATTATATCGACATCATAAAAAATGAATTGAATTCATAAAATAATTTTAGTTCACTGCATGGAAACATTGATTTATATACATAACTAACTCCAAAATTAATCCACTGCCATAGAGCAAATATCAAGAATTGTACAGGTTAAACTTCAACTTATTTTCTGCTAATGAGTTTTGCTCTCTAATCCCCAGCCGCCCCATTACCTGGAGGAGGCGTCGCCGAATTCGCTGACAAGCGGAAGAATTCGGCTTTCAGCCAGAGACCCACTTCATGACCCACCATCCCCTTTCCAAATTCAATTTACAGAGGAGATGCGCGTTCGAGAGATTCACTTACGTTCAAATTGCGTTAATATGGGCGGAAAAATGAAAACATCAGACGGAAATACGAAAAAGACGAGGAAGAGAACGAAATGGAGTGTGAGCATAGAAAGGGGATAATACTAATGATGAAAAAATCAAAGATTAATATCATGAAAGGAGGAAAAAATAGAACCATTTCAGCCGAAGGTGAAAACGGTGACGAGAAAAAATAAGAAAAAATTGAGAAAACAGAAAATAAAAGACAAATGAAAATCTATTCTCTAAACTGCATGTATATTCTTAGTAATTAATTCTGAAGACATACATATAACAATAATAAAAGTATTAATAATAATGTTTTTGTGCTTACACAAAGCCACATTACCTATCATCCTTGTGTAACCTTTTGCCAATAGAGCAATTCTACAGGCAAAAGAAATTTAGCAATTTACCAAAATTTACCAAAATTCGAGTTCCCGTTAAATGAATTTATCAGTGACCCAGGTTCTGCTCTGTGACACACGACCCAGTTGGGCAACCTGTGTGTGCCCATTCTCATTTGGGCATCTGGGCCTCTTATTTCTACCAGACGTGACTGGACTAATAAGTAACGACACATCCATTTACTCTCAGAGAAGTAAAGTGTGTCCAGAGTCTATTGTACCTTTGGGTTATCTTCAGTTCAATTTACACATCTATTTCCCTTTTATTTCGTTTTCTTTCTCTTCAGGGGGTTCAAGTCTAAAATTGTTTTAGAAGTATCTTTCGAATTGCTTGCCTCCATATCGGTTTACATTACAAAGATCTATAATTTTTTATTTCATTTTTCTTTTTGTTTTTTGAGATGAGTTGAAGGATGTTGTAAAGATTCCCTGGTCACGAATTTCAACTCTGCTGATAAGATGTGAGAAGACATTATTCTAAATGGTTTATGACCATGTTGATTTATATTTTGGAAATATCTGTTTCCCATTTAATTTTTGTCAGCGAAAAGTTTTATAATGATTCCTTTATCAAGGATTTCAGGTCTTGATGCATGTCAGAAAATATATGTCGAATGGGTTACCTAAATTCGTGCTTATAGTATGGAAAGTTTTATTTTCCATTTTATTTTATCATTTTTGATAGTTGAAAAGTCTTGTGAGATTCCGTTTTCTGAAATCTTAAATCTTAAAGCATGTTAGAAGGTATCGTTCCGAAATTTCTAAATAGTATTGTTTTTTAATCAAGGTTTTATATGTTGTATCTCCGTGAGATTTCAACCTAGCCTCTTTTGGGGGGAAAGGGAAGGGAAATGGGGGCGAGGGGTCTACCTAATTCATTATCGTTCCCAAACCCGGATAAATAGGGAGGGTAGGGGTCAGGAAGGGCGTCCGTCCGTAAAACATCTGCCAAAACAAAATAAGAAATGACCCACTCCAGAGAGAAATAGCTGGAAGAGACTCATTCAAAACAGCGACCCCGACTATGGGTTAAGCAAAGAGGATGATGAAGAGGAAGTATTAACGAACGTCCTAGTATTTAAACGGAAGTACCAGAATCCTCCCAGTTTGCCCTGATGATTACGTAATGTACCAATGTTGGTGTGTGTATGTTTTATAGTGATTATTTGCGTATTTTTTCCAGTCTCTAAGTGAATACGCGATCAAGCAACATTGTCCCATCAATCCACCTGATAACATTAAGCTTCCGTTTCAATTTCAAGAAGACTGAAAAGTTCTCGAGTGCACAAGACACTATTAAAAAAAGAAACAAAACTCACGTTCAAGTCATCCAACCATTATAAGAATGATCAGCCCTCCTCGAGGTGTGCAGGATATTGCCTAAAATATCTAAACATTTGGTGTTCACAATGCCATCATATTATGACTCAGTAAACGCGGGATGGGAGCGAGGAACATCCTTTAATTTTTTTTTTTTCTGGCCTCACTTTCCCGGGAGCAGGAATAACCCTGTTGTCCCTTTTAACCTTGGCGTCACCCCTAAGGAATCCGTCAGCGTTGGAAGGTCAGTTTTTCCCTGAGAAAACGTATATCGTAAATGAGTTAATGAAGGACCTGACGTTAAGTGGCAAGCAATGTCGGGAGGGAGGCGATTAGGAAATTTAGGAAGGCACGCCGTCATTAGAAATCCGGGAATTTATTTTTACAGATTTCTTCTCGCCATTATTGGTTGTTTGACAAGACAGATATGATAGACAATTATAATTGATCCGAAATACTGAATGCCTTTCATGAATAATGATTTTTGGCTTTTACCTTTTCCAAAATCCATTTTTGGCAGAACTATGCTGCCATGAATTAGAAACCTCGGTTTCTTTGCTCATGGACACTGGCGATTGGTTTTTATTGATAAATCGGTTGTTTTAAAGGGACACTTAACATTACATCATTATGATATTCGTCTCGAAGTACTGAATGGGTTCTCCAGTGCTGGGTTTGATGAGCAATACTGTCGTCATGCCAGTCTAAAGGAATCAATCAATCGATCATTTTTCTTCCAGCCTTTATTTTAGCCATTCCATTGAATCAAATGGTCATTTAAAAAAAGAGGAATAAGGATGAAAATGAAATTAAAAATCTTTTAGTAACTCTAAGAAAAACCTAGTGTTGTAAAATTGAAACTTCCTTTGAATTCAGTGCTCATACGAACGTTGTCTTGGAAACAATTATGTATAAACGCTTGTTATGCATACGGCAAGAGATGTATAGCCAGTGTAACATTTTGCGAGAAAATGGTTACTTGGTCAGTTGTCGGAAAAAAAACGTCGTATTTAAAAAGTCTGGTTTCCTTCTAAGAAATATATATCATTGCTAAATTCTTATGTGTAACTTCTTATAGTGTGTGTATTTGTATCGGTATGCACGCAATTTCTGTATTACAGTATAAGCGCATGAAAGCAAAGTCATTCGGAGCTCATGACGAAGTATTTCACTAATTTAACGATGAATTCTACAAACAACGCAAGATTGTGCGTATATGCAAGTTTGTCAATGACCAGACATACACATATACATATAGCCGTATTTATATCAAATCTATTACCTGTCATTCGTAGAAGTAAACTGGACAAGTTTCAAGAAACAATTACAATCGCTTACGTATGAAGCAGAATGCAAAAGAAACGATTGATTTTAGGGAACTGTTATTATGTACAATCATTTCATAGAAAACTGAATATTTATTTTTTTCGAACACATTTTTAGAGAGAGAGAGAGAGAGAGAGAGAGAGAGAGAGAGAGAGAGAGAGAGAGAGAGAGAGATAATTTAATGCTTAAAATATGGTTGTTACTGAAAGATACAGAGCCATTCAGATAAAGGGGGTGGGGGTGGGGGTGGAAATAAAGATAAAAACACAAAATTATTTCTTAAAAATTAATATATAATAATAATTTTGCTCTTTGCCCCTCCTTCTGGTCTATTGATATGTTTCTCTGATTTTTCGAAGAAAATCACTGTGAATGATGAAAAATTTGACGCCTTTAAATAAAGGCAGCAACACAAAAGCATCCGTAAGGACATGGTCAGGCCAGAGTTACTTAATTAAGAGATCAGTGACGAATGGTTTCACACGATTTCACAGAGGCGTCATTTGATCCGAGATGAGAGAAAAGAAAATAAAAATGCCAGGTAAAAATAACGATTACCTGGCAATATTAAGAACCGGCCGGACCTAGTAGGGAATCGACAGGCGGTGATTATTTTGATAAGGTATCAATTCGAGTTGCCATAAACAAGAATTGAACGACGCAAAATCCTTCACTTTGGATGAACGGTGAAACATTAACATACGAGCTGTGGAGGCAACACGTATTTACTTTGCTATGTCCACTTTGACGATTTTAAGACCAAAACCTCCTATTTCTCGAGGCATTTTTTCTTTCCTGATTTAATGTCTTACGTTTCGTGAGGCCTCTCATGCCCAGTTTTTTTATAAAATATATATATATATATATATATATATATATATATATATATATATATATATAATATATATATATATGATATAATTACAAAATTTCATATATTCTATATAAATCTCCCTAATTTGAAGACCGATTAAATGAAAATGTTCCCGACAGTGTCGAAAGCTTAACATAACAGAATAATCCGGAGTTCCTAAAGTGTTCTTATGCAGCGTAGGTACTGTGTTAACTTTATATGTTCTTAATGGTGAAGCCACCGCCATTTCTATTGGTATCGTTCTTCATGTCTCCTATATTTTGTATCTGTCGTGTACAGCTATTTACATTCTTCAAATATAAAACGCTCGTTACGTTTTTGGTTTCACCGCCGTCATCTTGCTAGATCTGCAGTCCAGTCTCTCTCTCTCTCTCTCTCTCTCTCTCTCTCTCTCTCTCTCTCTCTCTCTCTCTCTTCTCTTTTATTCTTAAAAAGGAAGGACGAAATCGAACGGAGAACCTACTAATGCTACTTTGGAGCCGAAGCCCTAATAAAATAATGAAAAGGAAATAAACATCAATGAAGCAATGGATCATTATGCCTGTTTTTAAGAGCAAAAACGTGTTTCTAAGCATAATTTTTTTTTTTTTGAGAAATTACCAATAATTGATTTGACCATCATTACTGTCATGGTAGCGCGCAATCAGGATAGACGCGTTTTCTTTTACGGCGAGGAGGATAGATCTGAATGAAGTATATGTACAGGGTGTCCATAAAGTCCCAGTACCATTCTGAGCAATAACTACCTGCAATGGTGCAGGGAGTTTATGGACACCCCGTAGAACTGCCTGCTCAATCGGTTATATAGTAGTTAATTGGATAAAGATACCACTTCGTGCTGTAAAAAAAATAAAATAAAGTTTACTCCGGTAAAAATGTAATATATAATATATATATATATATATATATATACATATAAATATAAAAAATATATATATATATATATATATATATATATATATATATCGAGCTACAATGTCCTTTAATATCTAATTCGCTCTACCTCGGAATTAGTATATTTTCATATATGCTTAACGACGAAGGGGAATTTTTACACGGGCGCGAACCCAAGAAGACATTCCAAATCAGGGACGTCAGTGAAGCTTTTAACCAACCCCACCACCGCGAGAGGCATAAGTTTGTGTCGTCTCTCCCCTCAAATACCTTTCGCGCTCAGGTAATTCGTTGGTTTGGAGACATCATCAACCAACCACGACTCCGGTTGCGTTGTAGTGGTTTTGACAACACGTAGCATTTATATAAGTCATTTCACATTACCGTGATTCATATACATACATCTAATTCTGAGGTAGAGCGAATTAGATTGTTAAAGGACATTGTGTGCTCGATGTATGTATTATGAATCACGGTAATGTGAAATGACTTTACGTATATATATATATATATATATATATATATATATATATATATATTATATATATATACATATATAGTACTTAAGCATAATATCCTCTTAACATCTCGATTTGTTTGGTACCAAATAAAAAGAAATGAAGCTTTCCAGATGCCCGGCAGAGTATTCGATCTCGGTTCCGGGGTATCCGAACGAGGTAACGATCATGACTGGACAAGAAGGTATAGGTGTATACCCGCACGTATACTATATCTAGTATATCTGTCGAAATCGGACACGTTTACTAGAGCTGGGATAGACCCACCTTCGCCAGTTATTCATTTGTTGCATGTAGCTACACACACAAACACACATATGTATACATATATATTTAACTTTTTCACGTGATACAGGTTCAATGCTTTTGGCTGTCATTAAATGCGAGAACTGAACTTCGGCTCTGAAGTTTCTGCACCCACTTTCACTGAGGCAAGAAGACAGCACCCGCCCCCCCCCCCCACACACACATACATACATACATATATATATATATATATATATATATAATATATATATATATATATATATATATATATATATATACAATAAAGCCTTTTCACCTTCAGAAGACGGTGTCCCATTAGAAAGGAAAACGTCCTTCCGGTTCTCAAGGGGCCTTACCTGAGATGAGGTTGATTGTCGCTTTACCCTGACCCCAGTGGATCTTGTGTATGTAAGACATATATATATATATGTATATGTATATGTATATATTCTATATAATATATATAGATATATATTATATATATATTAATTATATAATATTTTATATTTGAATTATATTATCTATATATATATATATATATATATATAATCTATTATATCTATATATATAATCTTATATTATAGTATATTGCCTGTTATGTGCATATATCCTTCTCTCCGATTCAACTCTGAGCATTTCTTAAGGTCACAATTAACTCAGGAGTCACATCCCCATAAACTGAAAGAAGATCCTTTTCTCTATTCAGGCCGTCAAAAATAATCAATCTCGGATCTCTCTCTCTCTCTCTCTCTCTCTCTCTCTCTCTCTCTCTCTCTCTCTCTCGTGCTCGAATCTCCTCCGACGGGAATCACGAAAACGAGTATTCTTCCCGTTCGTGGGAATTCGTTCTTCGAGGAGCTTCTAGAAAGGGATCAGGGTAAATGGAATAACGGCCGGATGATAATGGCGGCCTTTAAAGTCCTCCGATTTATTCCTTCTGGGCTCTCTCTCCTTTTCGGCGAGGGATTTTCTGTGACCAAGGAGTCTGTGACCTTCCCCCCAACTTCTTCGACCTCTCTCATCACCTCCTGGAAGATAAGCGTTTACACATTCGTCTTCCTGAATCTGGGTCATTCGGCTGTTATCGCTCCTTTCTTGTCAGGCTCTTGTGGCGAATACATTTTCTTTTCATAACCCAAACTGAGAATCTCGTCTTTTACTCTGCTTTAGTTATTTTCATTATTTTCGGTTCGATGATCTCCAAGTCATGAATTCTGATTGGAGTATTTATTAGAAACCTCTCTCCAGTAAGACAAAGACACGGTCGCTCTCTCACTTTCATTTTCTTCCAGCAAGGACGTTTCCTGTTTTTGGTTTGAAAATATGGTGTTGTACTTTAAAAAGCTATCTGCCACGTGTAACTACGCCGCATTTCCCTCCTTTTGCATATTTCATTATCTACCGGTTAAGCGATATGACAAATGACTCAGGGTAACAGGGTAGCCTCATTGACATCAGCTTTTTATCTTTCTTGCTCATTTGAAGCAAATCACTTCAAGTGATATCTAAATACAACGCCATTATATATACAGAGGACACTTTTTAACCCTAATTTACTCTAAATATTTAATTTTTAGTCTGTGCGGAATACGAGCTCGTCTCTATACAAAAGCAATTCGTCTCTATCATTCGTTATTACGACTTTCTACATCGCTGTGCCATTCCATTCCTCTCGTTATCAGGTCTGCCATCGATTTCCGTAGTTCATCAAAATAAGCTTCTGTTTCGTGTTATTTTACGCATAATCCAACTTTCACTTCTTGCATAGGTTCTACAGCCTTTCCTGAATTTCTCATGCTGGGATCCTGGACTTACAATCTCAGTTCTGTAATTTTTCATACTATTCACAACATAAAAAGTCATCCCCATTTCTCAATTCCCTTTTCCAGAACTGGTCTTACTTTCATTTCTGTATTTTGTCCTAAGCGTCGTGCTGAAATGGTTAACTTACTTAGATAAGTGAAATTATTCTCTTACAGCGTTCTTAACTATTTAGACTTATCCGTCTTGAGGCTCCGTCAATATACTGTTGTTTTATTTTTCTATAACTGACTGCCTCTTACATTGTCTCTTGAAGAATACTTTCCCCTCATACAAAGTTCTTTGTAAGTGTTTCTGCTTGCCGTTTCCTTTCTTCGGTTATTCCCATTTTCAGCCGTCGTTTCATATTAAGATCTGTTTCTCTTGGTATTTCGGTTTCCCTTTGAACTGTTATGTTTCATTTCTCTCATCATTTTCGTGAGCCTCGGTCAGTCTTCATGCCCAATAACACGGTTTTCATTCTGTCTTCTACCTGTGCTTATTCCTTGGAAACGCGTAGAACGTCTATTTTTTTCTAGGTCATTCGTTCTATTTTCGTTTCCCACTTTCAGCTTCAATTCCACTCCTGAGTTTACTCTTAGAAATCCGCTTCAGTGTCTTCTTTATAATATGTATTGCATCATCTCTAGCTCTTTGATTTTCTTACCCTCTTTATTTGAGCGTCTTTATTCGAATGCAGCCTGTTCTTCTATCGGAATTCATTTTAGAGCAATCGTCATCTTTCTTCCTTAATAACTTAAAATTTTCCAAAACTTTTGGCTTAGTTTCATTTCACATACGTACGGATATCTATATATATATATATATATATATATATATATATATATATATATATATATATATATATACATATATTATAAATATATATGCATATATATATATACACTATATTATATATATATATATATATATATATATATATATATATATATATATATATATATATATATATAGAGACCTTACAGACCTTACACTTCGTTCGGGTTGCCCCAGGTCCCTCAGTGTGAGGCGCCTCTAATGTCTACCAGAGAGTTGCTAGTACATCTTCCGGTATATTTTGCATCTTCCAATCTTGGATGGTCTGGGATGCAGTTTAGATATTTGTCGAGCTTATTCTTAAACACATCTACGCTCACTCCTGATATATTCCTCAGATGAGCTGGCAACCCATTGAATAGACGCTGCATTATCGATGCTGGTGCGTAGTGGATTAATGTTCTGTGTGCTTTCCTTATTTTCCTGGTATAGTTTTGGGCACTATTAATCTACCTCTGCTTGCTCTTTCTGATATTTTTAGTTCCATGATATTTTTCTGTTATTTCCTTCTATCTGTTTCCATGCCTGAATTATCATGTAGGCGTTTCTCTTCTCCTTTCTAGACTATTTTAAGGATTGTGGTCTTTCCCATGGTTCTAGGTCCTTAACTTCTTCTATTCTAGCTGTAAAGGACCTTTGTACTCTCTATTTGTGCAATATCCTTTTGATAGTGTGGGTACCATATCATATTGCAATATTCAAGTGGACTACGAACATATGTTTTATAAAGCATAATCATGTGCAGCTTTTGCTTTTTGTTTTGAAGTGCCGTAACAACATTCCCCATTTTTGCTTTACATTTTGCCAACAGAATGGCTATTTGATCATTGCATAACATGTTCCTATTCATCATCACACCAAGGTCTTTAACTGCTTCCTTATTTGTGATTGTTCCCTCATTATTAGGTCCCCTATATGCATATAGCTTTCCTTCTCTGTCTCCATAATTTATTGATTCAAATTTATCAGAGTTAAATACCATCCTATTTACCTCTGCCCAATCATATACTTTGTTATGGTCTCTTTGTAGAGCGTTCCTATCTTCATCACAAGTAATTTCTCTACTTATTCTTGTGGTTCCATCAGCGAAACTACTCACTACCGAATCCTTAACATTACTGTCTATGTCTTCAATCATAATAACAAACAATATTGCAGCTAGCACCGTACCTTGTGGCACACCGGATATTACCTTGGTTTCATCCGATTTCCTCACGTTTGCAATAACTATCTGTTTTCTGTTGTGTAAAAAATTCTTTTAACCATCTTCCTACTTTATCTACGATATTGTGTTTTCTAATTTTCTTGCTATATTTATGGTCTTACTTTGTCAAAGCTTTTTGCAAAGTCTAGATAAACCACATCTGTTTCATTTTCGCTTTTCATATTTTTGAATATGTTCTCACGGTGGACTAACAGTTGGGTTGTGTACTTTTTCCGGGTACGAAACCGTGTTGTCCTATATTAAACAAATTATTTTTTTTACTAAATGTTTCATAATATTTTTCTTCATTACCCTTTCATACACTTTCATAATATGTGATGTTAGACTCACAGGCCTATAATTACTTGCCTCTAGTCTTGATCCACTTTTGAAAGTAGGGTGATATATGCTAATTTGTGCTCATCATAAATCTTGCCTGTATCTACACTTTGTCTTAATAATATTGCAAGTGGCTTTGCGATAGAATGAACTACTTTCTTTAACAAGATAGCAGGGACTCCATCCGGCCCTGCAGCAGCTCCATTTTAATTTCATTAATTGCCTGCACATATCAGCTTCATTAATTTCTATGTCAGCTAAATATTCACTATTTTCGTCCCTTCTTCTATATCATTATCTTCATTATCTATTCTAGGGTGAATTCTCTCTTATATCGTTCTGCCAGTATGTTGCAAATTTCCTTTCCTTTTTTTCATTCGTTAATCTCCCTTCAATTCTCAGAGGGCCTATTTCTATTCTTCCTTTATTCATCTTCTTCGCATATGAGTATAATAGTTTGGGGTTTTGCTTGATATTTAATAGGGTTTTTTGTTTTTTCTTCCAAGTCCCGTTTTTTCATTTTCTTTTGATTGTATATCTTTTGTTCTGCATTTTCTATCTTACTTTTTAGTTCTATAACTTTCCATGCATTTTTTTCTTTGCAAGACCTTTTTTCCACTTTCTGATTTTCTGAACAAGATCCTTCTGTCTCTTGGTATGCATGAATGATGTTTACTTTTCTTCTTCGGTATATATTTATCCACTATTTTCTCCAATATTTTATATAATATCTCCGTATTTACCCTTATGTCATCACTTACGAAAATGTTATCCCAATCTTTGTTTAATTCTTCATTAATTTCTGACCATTTTATATTTTTACTGTAGAAGTTTGTATTTTCCATATCCTTCCCACTTTTTCATTTCTTGCTTATCTCTATTTTCACTTGCTTTGGAATGAACTGTTTAATTCTATGACATTATGATCTGAAATACTCGCATTATAAACTATTATTTCTTTAACATAATTCATCTCGTTCACAAATACTAGGTCTAAAGTATTTTCCTTTCTTGTTGGCAGGTGATTTATTTGTTGAATGTTGTATTCTAGTAGCATATCTAATAGCTTTTCAAATTGCCTCTTATCTTCTGCACTACTATTACTCTCTTTTTTATATGTATAAGTACAACCACAGTCTCCTATTCGTTCTTTCCATTCTACGAAAGGAAAAGTTGAAGTCACCAGATAGGAGAATAGTCATCCTTGTGATTTCTACATATATCATCCAATTTTTCTATTATTAAGTCAAACTCTTTAGTATTAGGAGGTCTATATATTACTATGTTCATCAATTTTTCAGATTCAAATTCTAACGCTATTAGTTCACATTCTGAAGTTACTATATTTCTCATATATTTTTTCCTTGTTTTTTGTCTTTCCCATATATTGCGGTTCCCCCTTGATTCCTATTTTTTCTATCTGATCTATAAGTTTGGAACCCTTTTATTTGATCATCATTCCCAGTCTCTTGGGAATACCAGGTTTCACTTATATTCATTATATCTATTTTCTTTTCATTTTGGGTTAGTTTCTTCTAAGTACTCTATTTTTCTTTTTGAGTTACTCGTAACTAAACCTGCGCATTCATCACTATGATGGTTTGCGTGTTTTCTCTCCTTATTTAATATTGGTAGTAATAAGGATCCCATGTCTCTTTCCTGTTCTGGTATGTTGTTCTTTTTTTCATTTCCAGAAATTCTGACATTAAAAAATCCAACTTTTCCATAATATTTGATCTTCCTTCATCATAATTATTTAATTTGTGTCTGAATCTGCAATTTTCTCCGTTTCTGCAATATCCTCTTGCATAATAAATACAGTTATTATCTCTTGAGTAGAATTTCGGAGCTGATGCTTTGAAATTTTTTGCTGACACCTCTGCATATCTCATTGGTGGTTTGCTTTTCTCTTTTACCTGATATTCTTGATTCTCTCTTTATTTGTTTCTTTCTTATTTTGGATTTTATTACTTGGTTGGTTATTTATTTGATTATGATTCATGGCTACAGGGTGCATATATTTGCATTTTTTGTCGAACTTACATCCTTTTCCTTCTTTTAGGTTTTTACATATTTTGGATGCAGATCTCTGCAATCATCCCATAGCCATCTAAGTATGCACATTTACCATATATTTCATAGTTTTGACATACCTTAGGATGTTTGTAGTACATCTTTCTTTCTCCAAATCTGCAATTCCCTCTTTTCAAAAGGTTGCAGATTTTGTCTTTCTTGTCTATTTTTTCCTCTTTCCCGTCATTGTGTAGATCTGGGTAGAGCCTCTTCGGGATTGCTTTTCTGGTTGTCATATCGTAATTTATTTCTTCGTAGGTATGCTGTTTTATTGCCTCATATGTAGTATCAATGAGTATCTCTGCATCCATACTTTTATCTTGTTCTGCATCCATACTTTTATCTTGTTCTGAGAGAGAGAGAGAGAGAGAGAGAGAGAGAGAGAGAGAGAGAGAGAGAGAGGCCAGCGATTGTTCTTAAGCTTCTTGGTTCTTTTGGCCTTTGTGAACAGCTAGGAACTCGAAGAAGGGCGCAAGGAAGAATACACATTTCCTGCTCAGTTTTTTTTTTTTCTTTACCTCTCTCTTTTCTGCCGTTCGTTTCTCCACTCTAACTGTTAAGTTTTTGAGTCAGTAAAGGTCATCTGACCTCCGAAGATGAAGAAGTGGGAGGGGCTATTGGTATTGCTCATGAGACGTGAATGCTCATTGTTTACCCGGAGTTTTTGGCATGTTTCTCCTTTTCTTTTTTAGTCTGTTTTATCTGGTTTCCCCTCTTCTTCTCTCGTGTCTTTGTCTTCTTCCATAACAGACTCATAATTACTCGAAATTGCTTGGGAGGTTTCCAACGTTCCCACGAGAATTCTTACACTTTTTTATTTCTCATCTGTTTCAGTGTAAGCAAGCGTTATTAGACCCGTCTCTGCAATTATTGCACTTGCAAGCGGCCACAAAAACGTGAGCACTACAAGTCCCAGTCCTACTTAGTGATGCATTTGGTGTGCGCAGAGGGCCAGTACTGAAAATGACACCCTCATCTGATAACCCCCATCGTCTGTTAATTCCGTTTCAGATGATGATTATGGACGGTGAACTCATCCACTTCATCCAGGAACTTGAGGAGCTGTCCTGGAAAATCCTGGATACCTGGAGCTTACGTTATGCGGATGTTGCTGTCTTAGGATGTACGTAATTACCCTTTCGAGATTGCATCTTCTTATTCCCGGTCGAAACATCCTCGTGCCTCGAGCGATAATTCCATGGACTTGCTTGAAAGCTTCGTGATTCCTCGCCGCCGCCGCCGCCGCCATTTTTCCTTTCCCAGGATTCTCTTCGAAGAGGAGCACCACCGAGCCAAGGTCAAGGAGATATGGACAATGTATATATAGACTCGAGTGCCTCAACCCGTCACCATACTCCGTGCATCTGCCTTTGCATTCGGATTTGCCTCCTCCATTTGGTCCTTTCGTTTCGAGAAAGATGCTGTTTGTAAGTTTCTGAGGTGTTCTTGCGGGTTACTGACTAGAGAAATTCACAGGAGACTATGTCTGTCTGTCTTGCTTGTCCCTCTATCTTATCCAATTGCTTGTGTATAAAAATCTAAGTAAAATAAGAAGCCTAAGTATTTTCTAATTTCTAAGGTTTCTCGCCTTTCGTCTTTAAAAAATGTAAAGCCTCTGCGAGCAGTTTCAAAATTTCACTGAGAATGCCTTCTAAAATATAAAAACAAGTTGCATAGAATTCTGCCCTCAACAATTTACTGTATTACTTTTTTTTAACAATTTTGTGGTCTAAACTGGCGAAATTCGTTTGGGGTTTTAACGAAGCCTACGATGTCCTCCACCCATTTTTTCTTGTATTTCTTTCCACGCCTTTTTATATAATTTTATAGCTGTCGCTCCAATAGCCGTTTTTTTAAAGTCTAGTTATAGAAGTTACAACAGAGCCTTTTCTTGTTGTTTAATTTTGGACTATTTACATCTTCCATATAAACTACTGAAAAGACATAACGTTCATCTAAGCCACGTTTTTATATCTCTAAACAAGATGATTAATAAGTTTTGTATGCAAACACATAAATATACTGCATATACGTAAATATATATACACATATGTATATAATGTATACATACATATACACATAATTTATAAATATATACACATTAAACATGAGAAATGATTCGCCCTGACTTTTAAATCTATATTCTTGTGATCGGTATTTCAATATTTACCATAATTCCTGCGCTATTACTATCTTCTCGCTTCATACCGAACGTATTCTGCAATTTTCTCCTTTTCCTATAAGCCGGACCATATCATTGAATATGCTAATCTCCCGAATTTCGTGAGTTTTCGTTCCCGTCAGTAAATTAAGCGCAATATTACTGCTTTTACTTTAAAAAAAAAAAAAAAAAAAAAAAAAAAAAAAAAAAAACCAGTAAAGTCAGTGTTTTCTCACCCATTCACATAAAAGATTTTAAAAGGAATAACCTGAGCCGTGACCTCAAAGACACTTTTTACACTTTCTCCCCTTTAAAAACTGGCTAGGAATATCTCCTGACTTAAAATGATTCACAATCACCGAATAACTGTATTCTAATGTCGATTCTTTTTTTTTTTAATCGTATTTCTTACATACTATATATTTCCTCATAACCCATGGGATTCTCCTCAAAGAATTTACCATTGGCTAATAAATGTTTTATGTCGATTTTTTTCTGTTCTTTGTTTCTCATGTTCTTTATTGCCTCAGAGCCCTACCAAGGGATTCTCCTCAAAGCCCTACCATTACATTATCCTCAAAGCCCTTGGGATTCTCCTCAAAGCCCTACCATTACATTATCCTCAAAGCCCATGGGATCCTCCTCAAAGCCCTATCATGGGATTCTTATCTTCAATTGACTGACCGATTAATTGATTTCCAGGTGGTTCTCTCCTGCTTCGTCGCCCTGGCATGCGGCGCCCCCCAGTTTGCGGGAAGACCCATCCAGTACAACCCGAACGATGTGCCCCAGTATCGCCACATTGCTATTCTAAAGGACGAACGCGTGGATCATGGAGACGGCAATTTCCAGTACGCCTTCGAGACCGAAAACGGCATCAACGTCAACGCTGTAGGGACTCCAGGGTCCAAGGGACAGAGCAACATCCAGGGAGCCTTTAGGTGAGTGTCTTCCTCTCGAAAAATTCCGGAAAAGGGCAAGACCTGTATGTTCGTGTTGCATAATATAACTAGAGCGGTCATAATAGCATTCACTCTCAACATTGCTGTCTAGCAGTGTTTGTGATTCATGTGTAACAGTTCAAGCTATCTAACTGCTACTTGAGCAGGGTATTTTGATGTGTACAATACATACTTTTCATGCATAATCTATTGATTATAGTCTTTAGAAATTAATCAACATTTACGACATTAAGTTTGTAGAGAGGAATGTGTGTGTGCGTGTATACACACACACACACACACACACACACACACACACACACACACACACACATATATATATATATATATATATATATACATGTATGTATATGTGTATTATTTACCATCAACGATCCTGGCATTTTGTTTAAATGTGTGTGTGTGTGTGTGTGTGTGATATATAGTGTATATATATATGTATATATATATATATATATATGTGTGTGTGTGTGTGTGTGTGTGTGTGTGTGTACATACACATACTTGTATGTACATATATCATACATATATGTAGATGTATATACAGTATTTTATATATAAAAATTTTTTTAAACCATACAATTTCTATTACCACGTAAATAATCTAACGAATCGTACAAATTCACCATTTACAGCTTCCCTCTACCCGACGGTACCCTTGCCCAAGTCCGATACATTGCTGACGAATTCGGGTTCCGCGCCGAGTCCCCTCTGATCCCGACCCCCCACCCACTTCCCGCCCACGCCATCGAGCAGATCCGCATCGCCGAGCAGCAACGCGCCCAAGGGATCGTCTGGGAATAAGCCCGCTAGGAATTAGTCTTACGGGATATAATACCTTTTAGCGACCTCAAGGCCAAATGATTCTAAAAGCGAGGAAAATGACGAGGACTGTCTCCTAATTTATTGATGTCTTTCAAGGGATGCACGCATTCACTCTGTAAATTTATTGTGAATAAAGTTACACGCGAGTTCTTAGCTTCTCCTTCGAGAGATGAATAAATCTCACTCAGCCCTTACATTCACTCTTGTTGTGCCACAGTAGTGTATGTATATATATAGTATATATATATATATATATATATATATATTAATAATATATATATACATTATATATATATATATATATAATGTATATATATATATATATATATATATATATATATATATATATATATATATATATGATGTGCGTTCAATGTTTTGAATGCGCATGCAAAGGTGGAAAGCATGCATACGTACGTGAAGAACATATACTAACATGTTACTACTATACATTAAATTTTAGGCATACAAGTGCCATGCCAGAAAGCATAATTCATTAAAAATGTTTAAATAGGCAAAGAAGAACAAGGGCAGGTAAAATACCATCTCAACTTACTTTTCGAGAGAGAGGAGAGAGAGAGTTTTGGAGAGAGAGACAGAGAGAGAGAGAGGAAAACAGACGTAGCTCTTTCATACGGAATCGTTGAAATACGCTGGAAATAAAGAGTAGGTATAAGGTTTCTAGAGTCTGGGTGAAAGGGGTAAACAAATGATCAGACGGAAACAAAGTATCTGCAGAAGTGGTATGATTGTTATGCAATTAGTTGGAGACAAACGAAACGCTCTGGTGTACAATAAAACTCAAGAGAGTAACTGTTTTTGTTGAGAAAATGAGAAACAATGTAACAGAAACAAGTCGAGCTTTGGGTTGTAAGTTTTTTATTTTTAATTCATTTGGGTCTGGGCAAGAAACGACTAGGTTTTCATCCCATTACAGAAACAATGTAACAGAAACAAGTCGAGCTTTGGGTTGTAAGTTTTTTATTTTTAATTCATTTGGGTCTGGGCAAGAAAACGACTAGGTTTTCATCCCATTACCTTCGTTAAAAAAAGGAGAGAGAGAAAAAAAAAAAAGAGAACAAGTCTGCACAATTATCAAACCCTGCAACCAGAGATAATGATAAAAAAGCATGCATTACTGACGGGACGAGGGCAACAACATGAGAACTAGATCCCTCAGGTCTCTGGGCAATACGCAATAAATTTCAGAAGCATTTTGCATACGTGATAAAAACGTTTCTAGAAATTCTTAAAGTAAATGCAGCCAGTCCAGTAACATACAGAAAAAAATTCACCAATTTGATCATGTTCAAAAATATTCTAAGGCCCAAGAGTTTGAGTCTGCTACTACTGGATAGCTCGAAGGAATTGTATCACTGATAATGCAGAGTAAAAGAGGCGTCACAATAAAACAGGCAGAGAGAGAGAGAGAGAGAGAGAGAGAGAGAGAGCGAGAGAGAGTTAGCGAGAGTGAGAGAGACGATGACGAATGGAGGTGAGAGATAGAGAGAGAGAGAGAGAGAGAGAGAGAGAGAGAGAGAGAGAGAAATCGTTCTCTAATTACAGATGCAAAATAGGCTAACATAAACAACGCCCAATTACAGATAAGAGGACTTCATTAAGTGCATCAGAAGAGAGAAAAAAAAAAAAAAAAAAAAAAAAAAGAAAAGAGCATTGGTAAGAACAGTGTTATCAGCACGGAAACCGTCCTTTGTTCACAAAATATCAAGCTATCTCTGTGACCTGATGAGAACCGGTCAAGGATATTCTTGTAATATTCTTACATTTCATTGAATTTCGAAATTATCTTCGTTGAAATCACCTGGATAATTTCCTATCATCCTTTCAATCCGCATGGCTAATCTGATCCATTTTGCTCGTTTATTCTCACGCCGAAATTATCGGTGACATCATCTATATGAAGTATGCTGATTAGAGTTGACAGACTAAAAGAAACAGCCTATTGCATCTTTACAGAAATTTTAAAGAATGATTCAATAACGATTTTTATGCGAGACTCGTGACGTTGAAAATGAACTTGCTTCATTCGAGAACTTGGTATATTATTAAAATAAAATTTCATCCTAACATACCTGAGGTTCGTATCTATTTTAGATATTTTCTTACGAGTAACGTTCTTTGGTTCAGCTGAGACAAATCACTATAGAATGATACTGATTTTACATGGAAACTTGTTTTCCTATATATATATATATATATATAGATATATATATATATATATATATATATATATACAGAGAGAGAGAGAGAGAGGAGGAGGAGAAGAGAGAGAGAGATGCGAGGAGAGAGCGAGGAGAGAGAGAGAGAGAGAGAGAGAGAGAGAGAGAGCTCACATTTTGCCTTTTGACGTCTCAGCTCTTAAATTTTCGTATCTGATTTCAAGACTAAATTATTCCTTTGCTATTTCTAAGGAAATTTTCTAAAACTGGTGCTGTGGCAAAATAGTCATTATAGAGCTAATCATTCCAATAAATTACCTTCGGAAACGATTAATTCGCTGTTCTTATTTCTTGTAATTAGTACTGGGATATGCATAACTGAAGAGAAATGACCCAACGTCAATAGTTTCAGTAAAAAAAAAAAATAAATAAAAACCGACTCAGAAAGAACACAATTTGCATATCAGTTGCAGCACACTGAGTCATTGTTCCTAATATTGCGTGTTGAAGGTCCTAATTTTGAGGCTTCTTCTCTCTTGTAAGACACAAATTGCGAACATGCATTATCTATGACAACACGATAATATGTGATTTTACTGAAGGCGAAAACTAACGAAGCTGTACAACCGGTCTGAAAACCTTGCTCGAATACCCACCCCCCGTTCGTCAGACCCTAAAATTACGAAGTTTTTTTTTAATTCTTTTTTTATCTTATTTTATTATTCTCAAATTACAGAAAAGTTTTTTTTAATCTTATTTTACTATTCATGAAAAGTTAATACATGCATTAAGTTCTTCAAAATAATCATAGTAGAACGAGTCTTAAAATGGAGAAACAAATCCACATGTATGTATATGCACATCCATTTAAAAAATAAATCTATCCTGGTAGCTTTCAGGAATCTGTCCGATTCCTCCTTTTCAATCTAGATTGAAAATACTGAAACTGGGAATCGAACAGTTTCCCGACAGCTATATTTATAGATTTATCTTTAAATATATGTACGTATTCATAATTGTGAATTTGTTTCTTTACATAAGTTATTGTATAGTATGACAGCTAAAACATGAAAAATTTATCAGAAAATGTCCCAATCTCTTATTGAACTTCGAAATGGCATTCATGCAGTTTTCGTAATTAATGAATAATCATGAACATCCTAAGCTTAATTAAATGCATCAATCAACGACCTATTGAATAATCATGAACATCCTGAGCTTAATTAAATGCATCAATCAACGACCTATTAACGCGCAATCTTCGACCCCAATTAACGCCGAACTGCTAAGGCAGCGTGTTATGGCCCGTACTTTGTAACCGGCTCTTATGTAACAGTGACGCTTCGTTAATCGCTGAGGGTGTTACTGTCATCTCCCTATCGTCACTTTCATCGCTGTTACGTCATAAGGGACATGACTGCGAATCCTTGCGCGCAGAAGGGCGCATCACTCGGAGGGGAGGAAAACTGCCCGTCACGACACCTTTCCATAAAGATGCAAATCTACAGCTTGACCCTCGACCCGGGCCACATCCCTCGCCCCTGATTCACTGTTCAGAAAAACTCACTTCTGAACTCCCGCAATACCTTCCTCGGGCAAGAGCCTGTTGAGAAGGTCAGCGATGCCCAGGTGGGTACCGCCTCCACCAGCAGTGGCTGCTGAAGACATTCCTTGGGAGACTGGAGGGTGATGGCACCCAGGGTATTACCCGCTGTTCCATGAAGGTTCCGACGGATCGGGGGGGCTCTGGAGGGGTATCCCAATCACGGAAGAGAATGGGAAAGAAGGTGCCATTTCACACAAAAGAAAACGTGAAAGGCTGCCTTTACCCTAAGGGGGACTGCACTAAATTCTGTCTGGTCATGTGCAGTCAACACCAGGTCTGGGACTATATTTGTAGAGCTAATCATGTAAATTGCCGTGTTTTTGCTATTTTATCCAGCTAATGGGAGCGTCATTAAAGCCAACTAAAAGAAATCGCATGTGATTCATTGTGAAATATGACCCATTTACTGTGAAGGTTTTATGATCATTATATCTTACCTGGCGTCACCGTCTTTCTTAGTGTACAGTAAAAAGCAAAGCTCCTCCTGTGTGCTTTAATGCTAATCTAATTCAAGTGACGGGTGGGGGACAAAAGAAACTTCTTTGTTCGGAACTGGACTTACCAGATTATTAAAACAAGGTTATACACCTTCAAGACTGTCCCCGAACGAGTAATTCTTATAATTACTCTCTGCTTGCAAGCGTATATTAGCAATCATTGTTTATTATTCTATCATTTAAAACCATCCATACCTAAAAGAAATAAGTAGCAACATTATAAACTTCAACTGGAGTGGCGCTTTGAGAACGTTTGGCCATGAGGAGAAATTCAGCGACGTTTTATTTATTATTTTCTCAGTCCAACCTTAATCTTACGCCGAATATTTCTATACATGTCGTCACTTGCGTTGAAATGAAACTCATTAACATTCCTCGTGTGAACTACTAGATAATCATGCGATAATTATAATAATCTAGACGGGATCACAATGAGCATTATTATGTCAAGATAATCAAAGTGAAAGTACTCACAACAACTCGAGTCCCAGCGCAAAAAAAAAAAAAAAAAAAAAAAAAAAAAATCATATTCGTGATGCTCATGATAATAAGGACTGATCTGGCGCTAATTTCCAATCATCCGCATCATTATCGGTACAAGCGTATACGAACGTACAATGACTGTATTTATCCCATTCTAATTTCCAACCACACCTGACATAACAGCACGCCGTCAAGATCAAATAGAACGAGAATGATTTTACGTAAAGAGAGAGAGAGAGAGAGAGAGAGAGAGAGAGATTCTTCCCTCATGTTAGATTTATCTCCCTTTGAACATTTCACCTTTGCCTTGTTCCGTCCAAGTCCGGTACCCGCTCCAGGACGCAATCAGATACAACGAAAATGAGAAATGGCCTCTCGCTGCGACGACGACGACGAAGGGCCGCGAGAATTTTGAGCGGGGCAGATTTCATGCCGACTTTACCTGTCGGATATCCGGGGCTCAGCAAAGGTGAGAGGGGGCACGACCGACGTTTCACTTAACGCTTAACGGGATTAGGTAACGCTTACTTTAAAGACCTGTCTGGGAGACAACGCATATTTATGCACACTTGAGTAGGCTTAAACCCGAGAATATATACGTACACACACATATGTATATACATATACAGTATATATATATATATATATAATATATATATCATATATATATATATATATATATATATATATATATATATATAGATATAATTAATAAATAATGAAATTATATATATATATATATATATATATATATATATATATATTATCATATATACACATTATATATATATATATATATAATATATATTATATATATATATTATATATTATATATACAGTATATATATATATATATATATATATATATAATATAATATATAATAATGAAATTATATGATGGATAACGGTTCCTGGAGCCCCCACGTCTGAAGATAAAGGAGCACTCTCGAAGCAAGTGAAAGCGAAAGAATAATTAATTCAAGAAGATGTACTACCTAATATTTTCCCAACAATATAAGATAACTGGAAAGGAAAATAAAGTATAAATAACAACAAATGAAAATAGAAACAAATCAGAAAAGCAAGATAGCGAGAACAAGAGCCTAATTAGCAAAGGAAAACACGAATGTGCATTCAAACAGCATTAACTTTTAACATTTCCAACACGAAACCTGTTTATAAATTATGCCTATAAATCTATGTAATCTCAATAGCCTAAGAACAAACGACCTGCCTTGTCTTGCGATGTTTGTGTCCCTTTTGAATGGCAAACAGATTTAAGAAATGGTCTGGCTATTCCCTTCGTGAGTTAGCATGTGAGGAACTAGTTTTTGTTAGCGAGCATATTATGTTACTTGGATGCGATAGGTCAGCCACGATCATAATGTGTGAAATGTGTTTTCTAACAATAAAACAGAACTCCAGCTTCCTCGCTCTAAACAACTATTTTTCATGTTATCTGTAGTACACCTGCTGCAGTTTTAGATTCTTGACCAATTCTGAGTTGCAAGTGCTTCATCATTGTTAGTGAAAGGCATCTCTTCTATTTAAACCGGGACTTTGTGTGTTATGAAACCCGTTTCAAGTATGGCAACCTGTTGATATTTCATATCAAAATATTTAATATCTTCAGTATAATGTATTCCCCCACTGTGACACAAAGGCAAAGATTGAAGTCAGTCAGAGTTAACGGATGAAGCAGGTGGCATTCCAAACACCCAGCACAATATAATGGCGGGGAATTCGAGAACCATCGAACAGACACAATAGGAGGGGAATTGGAAAAAGTAGGTTATAGCATTAGCTTACATATATTTGCTCCTAAAATGGTATGCTGGGCAGGATTACCTAACCCTCCGTTACTAGTACGTGATGGATGGTTGCGGTTCATCTGACCGACCCAACATATCGGGTTTTGAGCCTTGAAGACTTTTTTTTTTTTTCCAGATTTCTATATATATCCAGTTGTCTGGAATGTCCATATCATCATCTGATGTGAGTTTATGTGCAGAAATAATGGTATGAGATTTTTATGACATCGTTCAGCCGGTCCTGTAACTCATTTTATTTTGTTTGAGACCTATTTGATGCAATAATTTAAATGGAATCAAAACTTTACTTGCACGCCTTAGAGAGGATGACACCTTTGAATTCTGTTCATATACGGTATTTTTTTCTTCGGTTAAAATTTTTTTTTAAAACAGCTGAGCTTCATACTATTACTGCTGAAGCTGTGTTGATAACTCCACTCTCATGTATATTTTACATTTAGCCTAAGGAAAATCAAAGCTGGTTTTAGCAGTCTTCCGTAGAATTGCCATTGAATAACAACCTTAAATGTGAACGAAAACGATAAGAATCTCATTACCCCAGAATCAGGTAGACCAGAATATGATTCATATCGAAGTCACTCTGACAAAGGCTCTAAAAAAGCAATTTATTCCGAGGATTCTGCTCCACTAGATTTTTAAAATCTTGAAGCGGAGTATTATTCAGTAACATATGCGAGGACTTTTGTTCCAAGCCACGATGTCATTGTAGTGACTGTTTTGAAGCCATTCATAGTGGAATTGTGGAGAAGAAAAAGGAAAATTATAATAGCAAAAAAGCATGACCAAACTGAGTCTAACTCACGAACAATGACAAAACTCATTAGGCGTGGCACTACAAAGTTTCTACAGTGAGGAGACGTCCCGAAATTATATATAATAATATATAAAGACAAAAAAACATGCCAAAGTTTACCAACAGTTTCTCGCGACGATATATATAATATATATATAATATATAATTAATATATAATATATATATAGATAATATATATATATATATATATATATATATATATATATATATATCAACGAAGTGTAAACATATATAATATATCTGGCATCTTTTCTGTATGAAACACGTAAATTCTACAACAACAAAATTACGAATAACAATATTCTTGACACAACGCTATGGATACAGCCTGCTGGTTTACCCTCTGAGCGATACTTTCCCAGAACGAAGACTACCCTGAACCACAAAGCTACGTAGAGTTAACTTTTTTTCTTACCTCAGGCAAGACTCAACACCACAGTAAGAAATTATCTGTAAATGTATTCACTAACGTGCTTGAATGCAATGACACATATCTGCGAGTTCATTTTCCTTTGTATATTTGTTTATAGGCAAAGCAAATCTCGGAAACTGCCAGTTTTTCAGTCTGGTGAAATGTCTTATTAGCTATTCTACGTCAATCTGATACAAACACTTTTTACCGTAACGCAGTATTCCTGGTATGTATGTATCAGTTTGTCTGCCCACAACAGATATCTCAGAAACTGTAAATGGTTTTGGTAGATACCATTTTTCTCTGATTTCATTCGCAAAATAGATGAAGACATTTGTATGAAAATGTTTTCGCTCGTAAAGGTTGGCAGATACTTAATATAAGAAGCATGTGTCTGCAAAGCCCAGTCACTGTCAATCAGAAACCATTTTTTTTAACTTTACAAAACTTTTCCTTGAAAAGTCTTTCAGATGCGTTACAAAAGAAGCTTTTTATTTTTTTTAAAATATCGTAGCTTTAAGTCAGCTAGATACTTTTCTTGTAAGCGGCAGCCATAATTCCAAAATATCACTGAAGAATAAAACATTATTCGCGGATCAAATTGCACCTGTCAGTGCAATGTCAAGAAGCTTATATTCTTTTCGAATGGCATCGTCTTCTTCCATTTTTATCTTGACACTTATCTCGACTTTTCTGTCTTCGGAATTAATAATAAGCAAGAATTAAACGTAAGGAATTAACCAATAATTTCTTCATCCAAAAGAAGTCACGATAAGAGATTCTAAATTGAATTATAATTAAAAAAGTAATTGCCATACCGAGATAAATAAAAATTTCAATAATGGAAGAACAGAATTAATTCATTATAATAACCCACAAAAAATTTACTTTGCAATGATTCCGAGATCGATGATCATGACTGCTGTTATCGTTGTGAGAGAAAAGGCCAGTCTTGAACTTTAAAAAATAAAATAAAAAAATAAAATAAATAAATAAAGAAAATAAAACAATAATAACCATTCTGAAGGAAGTACAGATCCTTCAGAATCCCGTAAACCAGTCAGTGACAACATGATTAAAGGATCCCTTGTTTTCACCGAATCCTAATTTGCACGATACTAATTGTCCTGCTCCTTTGAATCGAATAAGCTTTTAGAAAATTCCAGCTGACGAGTCAAGGTCCCTGTTTTGGAAATGGCTGATTTTATCTGACAAGCGACTATTTTGAAAAATTTTCTTGTATAGTGTTCGCATGCATTTAATTTTCCCTGTTATTTATCCATTACATTTTGTTGTTTGGCAGCTGTTTAAATTATTGGTATTTTGGGTAATTATGCCTCATTAAAAAAGAAAGAAAAAAAGCCTTTTTTTTCGTTTATATTTTTGTATCATGTTAACTGCTTTAGGTTTTGAATACTGAACCATTCTTGACACATAGGTTTTGTTCGCCTCGTTTTTGTTGTGAGCGCCAATTTATCATCTAAACAGATGATAAATTGGCGCTCACAACAAAAACGAGGAGAACAAAACCTATGTGTCAAGAATGGTTCAGTATTCAAAACCTAAAGCAGTTAACATGATACAAAAATATAAACGAAAAAAAAAAAAAAAAAGCTTTTTTTCTTTCTTTTTTAATGAGGCATAATTACCCAAAATACCAATAATTTAAACAGCTGCCAAACAACAAAATGGAATGTATAAATAACAGGCATCATATTTTGGGTTTGTTTGAAAACCCAAAATGTGAAATATGATGCATAATTTGTTCCATAAATTAGTCTCCCTGACTCGAGTGTCTGCAATAATTCTTGAAACCAGCATACTACGTCGTTCGAGATTCTGACTTTTATTATAGTTTATGTATTATGTACTAATAAATCTGTTCTTGGTTTGACCTGAATTTCAGATTACGTGTTAGTTTCGTCCCTTGTTATTCATTGGAAGCTTGTTCCACAAGCTTGCCACATGTGAAAATTTTAATGTAATAATGATAATGAGGTTGTTGTTGGTGGCCTTTCAATTGAAAACCAACTTCTTGCTTATTTTTAGCTCAAAGTCCCTCACAAAGCTACCTAAAGTTGTTTAAAACTATTATGAATGAATTTTGAAGTCATGGTTCCATCAGCTAATAGAACAACCTAGCGTCCAAGCATAATAATCAATGCATTCAAGCCATATTTCAATGTATTGTTTCTTCTTTGCAGCTAAGGTATTTCAGCCCAAGTGCAAGCATTTTGATTTAGTGGCGATCCTCACATAGCTAAAATAATGAAAATGAGTGTGATACTTCTGTTATTATTGTTTATATTATAGCATCAGTATTAACGGCAGCATAAGAACATGTAGTAAAGAAAAATTACAAATTAAAAAATTAAAATAAAAACGTCAGCAAGCACTGCACCATAATACTCAAAGGTGTTGATGACGTTCTCAAACCACTTCGAGTGCGTGTTTGAAACGCCTGAGTTGCCCTCATTCCAGCCTGTTTTTGTTCTCGATCTGCTATTCTTGACCTTTACCTTGGATTCTTGCTTGCTCTTCTCGTTCGTTCATGACCTTGTTCTAGATATCGGCCAGCCCCGCCCTATACCTACCCCACCGATGGACGCTCCGACTCTTCTTCACTTTCCTTACGCGGGAATCTGGGGCTGGTCTGGCGAGTCTCGCTCGAACGTATAATGACCTGATCCAGATCGAACGGGAGGTGGGTTTTTGTAACGGTCGCAGTGTTACACATCGTCTGGATCTTCTTTGGGCGTTGGTCTATAACAGTTTCACGGTCTTGGAGTTGTGCTTGTTTCTTATTCATTTCATTTGTCTTGGAGTACTTCTTATTTATTTGTTTGCTTTTATTCCTTTCCGAATTTTCTGGCCTTGTTTCTTTTGAGTTTTTTTATTTACTTCAAGGATCTCTCATATTGTTTAATTGATAAATATTTGCTCTGCTTATCCTCAAAGTTAGTTGATCGTAAATATCTCTGGCACGCTGCTCGATTTCCATGTTGGTAGTATTTCGCATTTTTCTTTTATCAGATGCGTTACTGGTGACTGAGCAAGAATTTGGAGAACATATCTCTGAACTCAACTTTTGCTTGTTTTTGTTCCTTTTCCATTTTATCCAAGAATTTGATTTCCGTCATAACAAGCGGGTATTCAGGTTGTTCTTTTATCGCTATCGTCACAGCCAACGACGCCTGACGAGTAGGACTTCTATCATCACTCTTTAATTCTATTAAAACAATCCTTATACCCCTATGAAAATTATTAAGTGGCTGATTTAACCAGCTTCGATTCACAACAGAATTTCATTTTCGGCAAAAAAAAAATAAAAAATAAATAAAAATGAATAAATAAAATAAATAAATAAAGTGTCGATGTCACTTCGGCGCAATCGAGTTTTCCCTCCGATGGTCGCCTCAGCCACGGCCTGTAAAACACTTAATCGCGGCCCCATGAAACTCAGCCAAGGCCCGGTGGTGGCCTATGCTGTCGGGACCTATAACGCTGCCAGAGGCACGATTATGGCCAACTTTAACCTTCAATAAAATAAAAACTAGCGAGGCTGAAGGGCTGCAATTTGGTACGTTTGCTGATTGGAGGGTGGATGATCAACGTACTAATTTTCAGCCCTGCAAGCTCAGCAGTTTTTAAGATTTGAGGGCGGACGGACAGACAAAGTCGGCACAACAGTTTTCTTTCACAGAAAACTAAAAAAATACTGTTCGTACGTCAAAAGTCCATCGACTTCGTGACGCATTTCTCCCCGTTACCTCGCCTGCTTCGCCTCACCTTGCCCATGCAAAAGTTTCCTCAGACGCCGAAGGGGGATTCAGATCTCTACACGATAAAGAACCAGGGAAGAAACGTGATGGGCGAATGGGTTATGTTCGATAGCTCCGTTAATGGATGATTTATCATGTTAAGCACCATAATCACGTAGGGATAACGACTGTGGGTCGACGATGGTCAAAAGCGTCTTTTTTTTTTTTTTTTTTTTTTTATCCGCATGATGTAGTGGAGTTTTCATTATTGCTTTCTTCCTTGCTTTTAATTTCTTTCTCTCTTCATAGAAATATAATCGTATAGTTTAGATCAAGCTGGCTTTATTCCACGACTGGCTCTTGCTTAGAGATTTGCCTACGTGGAATCAGTGGCGTAATCAGTATCTTAATACCTAAAAGGTTTTAAGAATTTTATGTAAGCTTAATTTATCACTTGTTTTCATTCGCCTGAAATTTTATCTTGAATCCCAAAATAAGCTGAATTTACACAGAAGCAGTTGCAGTAATAGGCGTATAGTAGCAGCGGGATATTTCTATTTCAGTTAACACAACTTTCATCAAAATTGTACTATAGCTTTATCATTTAAATTTAATTTTTTTCTATAAAATAATTAGCTTTTACAAAAATTAAGCAACGGAAACAAATCTGAAACAGTACCTTTCAAAAGCTTGTATAGACTCGAGGCTAACGAGCATTCGATATTCGAATATTGAAGTGAACTAAAACAAATCGCGATAAATTAATTTTTAAAAATACTTATCAAAAAGAGCAAATAATGAACTTACTGAAAAGTTGGTAAATTTCACTACTGACTGACTGTACATTACTCTGTCGTGGCAACGAGTATACTTTGCTGATCAATAACTATCTGTAAACGGCAATTAGCGTCGCTGAAAAAAAAAAAATATCCTTCTTATCTTTCTTCTACGAATCATCAAAAGGGGACGCCGCGGGAGTATATTCAAGTTTTTATGCGTCTTTCCATGTATCCAGGAAGAAAAAAAATAATCGAGAGAGAAGAATAAATGGGAGGAGCCAAGGGCGGTATTCGAGAGGGCAACTAGATCTTCAAGGTGGTTTACCGAGGGAAAGATGGGTGTGGGAAAATGAAAAAAAAAAAAAAAAAAAAAAAAAAAAAAAAAAAAAAAAAACAAAAAAAAAAAAAAAAAAAAAAAAAAAAAAAAAAATACTGCATCCTGGCAGGTGGCATGGAAGGCCAATGGTGAGTGGGGTCACGATATCCTTCGCAATCATGTGACTCCAGGTTTGAAAAGGTCAGTTAACCCACTCGAGCGGAGAGAGAGAGAGAGAGGATATCTTTTTATTTTCAGCTTGTACGTTGAACATGACGCCGAAGGTAAGTAATTAAAATAAGAAAAAAAAATAATGTTCTCAAACAAAACGGCATCGTTTTAAAAATTAAACAAACAAAAATCCCGTTCACAAGCAGGGACATATAAAGATGAATAAAGAGAGAGAGTGAGAGAGAGTCTAAGGACTGGGTGAGGCGCTCACCCATACTTACACCCAGGTCCGCCTACTGACAGATGGCCAGGGCATGTAGTACGGTACGGTTCGATTTGTTTTTTCGTAATTCGTACCACGCATTTTTACCGTACCGTAATTTCGTACAGTACCTAAAAATTCATACCGTACCGTACTAGTACGATATTTTATCGTACCGTAATTTCGTACTGTTTCCGTACCTACTTTTTTTTTTTTTACATTGCAGTTCATATAGACATAACATGGCACTTTTACTACTACTACTACTACTACTACCATTACCACCACTGCCACTTCAAGAAGATTGGTGTTATGTAATACATTAATGATATAATACAATTTTATTTTGCTGAGGTTACAAAAGGAAAATGTTCAGTTATACAGTATTAGGCATTCATACAGTTTTATGTGTTGCAGCGTAATAGCATTACAGGGTCAACAATATCCTCTTTTAGACCTAGTCTTAAATCATTAAGAATAAAGTGCAACCCAGAGAATGTGCGCTTTACGCTCGCTTGAGTAACAGGCAGAGCAACTGCTACTTCAGCAAGATTTTTTAGTGCACTTTCTTGTTGATAATGCCACCACTGGAAAATACACTCATTTTTACTGATACGTGAAGCTTTGGCGAACATTTTGATATGCTCAGCCACTTCACTCTCTTTGCTTGCGGTATCAGTTGCTCTGCTTACATCACTGACTCGGAGTAATTGCTCTACAATATCTTACTGAGTCACCTTCACCATCACTATCGCCGCATGTGAATAAATCGTCTTTTGCCAGCATTGAGACTGACGACATAGTACTAGTAGAAGAAATAGTTTTAATTTTTTTCCAGAGTCCAAGAAGATGTATTTGACCTCTGGCTACAAAAGGTTGAGACTCGATGGTGATTAGCACTGCTGCCATATTTTCTTAAACACGTTCAGACTTTTCAGGAAAAAGGGCGACAATTTGGTAGATAGGGCAAAATTTTTGAGCGGCGCTGCCATTTCCTCGTGTATGGATGATTAAGGGAAGTGACCGCCAAGGGTCACAGTAATAAGAGGATTATCTGACCTCCCTCCATTCGTCGGTACAAAAGCAAAACACAAGAGATCAAAACATTATGTTTATAAATATTGGACTTTGTTGTACATTTTTCGAGTTGCTCAATGAAAATTTTAAGTAGGGTTATATATATATATATATATATATATATATATATATATATATATATATATATATTATATATAATAAAAAAAAAAAATCCTAATTACATTTTGGATGCGTGTGTATATGTGTACATATAGTATATACCTTTTATATATGTATGTTAAACGTAAGCATACATACACATGGCATTATATATTACTTATGCATCGAAGTCACAGTACGCCTGTATATGTCCACTCTCAGGATTAACCTTAACCTGGAGGAGGTTAATCCAGAAATTGTACCTTTTTGGATTAGGATTAAATACCTCCTTTGGCAAGATGGAAAACGTGTCAACGCCGCTAATTGTAGGAAGTCTCAACCTTTTGTAGCTAGAGTTATAAGTTTCTTCTCTTCTTCGGTGAGGAGAACATTATATCTTCTGTCAAGATACACAGCAGATAGGAAAGCAAGGTTCCTAAGCCGAGAATCTTGCCGTTTTTCCCTGCCCAGCCTTGCTGTGACGGCTGACGGGGCAAACCCCACTGGGATATGCTTTAATTAACACCCCAGTGAGAAGAACTCTGTTAATCCTTTATGGTCACACACCTGGTTGACATGGGCGGTGAGTCACCGCCCAATCAACCAGGAGTTGTGACTGGGCGGTTGGGCAGCGGCCGGCGGGGGCTTGGCTGCTTGCGACACCTATCTGAATTTGGTACGGAAATGGTACGATTAAGTAAGTACGAAAAAAAAAATCGTACTTTCGTACCGTACCGAACTCGAAGGAAAATATCGTACCGTAATATCGAACCGTACTTACGTCCCCAAAAAACCGTACCGTACCGTAATATCGTACGAACCGTACCGTACTACATGCCCTGCAGATGGCCCATCAAGTGCTCTATTCAAGCAGGCATAAAACTTGTACGCATTGGGAGTGACTCCTTTGAAGTACAAACTTGTATCTAAGTTTATGTCAAGTCGCCTTCTTTATGCTTGAGTAAATAAAAATAAAAACGCTTAAAGTTTTCATGGTTTTACTTGTAATGCAGTCAGGGGAGACCCGCGCGCTTTTAAGGAGCGATTTTATTCACCATTTCCACGAGCGTCCTTTTTTGCATTGCCAAGGATATTTGCATGTGCTCGAACCTTCACGTGGCGAGTAAGAGGAGCTTTCAAAATTTAATTTCCAAATTAAAATTCCAATGTTTTCAATTGAAAGTTACTCAGAAATATTAAGGTATCTCTCGCGTTATCAGTTATTATTAGATAGATCTGAAGAATGCGACATTAGATTTAGTACGTTCTGTTGTTGTTCATGAGTTACTGATGATAAATGTGGTTTAAAGTTATCGTATGCGTACTGTACTTGTATATGAAATTATGATTGTGCTGCAAAAATGGGCAAAAATCATTTAAGACAATACATTGATGGATAACAAAATCAACTTAACCTGTATATCAGCAATAATTTCCTTGAACAATCAAATATAACACATGTCTCCAGATATTACCTTCATTACACACACATATTTATAAATATGTGCATACATATACATACATACATATATATAAACAACCTTAGCAATGCAAATGTGTACGCACTTGGTAGTAAATCCGTATCACATGAGACTTCACACATGAAATGACAAAAATACCTTGACTGTCATATCCGTAACCATTTCCTCAGAACAATAAAAACGAGCACAGGGGAGGAAAAGTCGTATTCTTCGATATCGAGAGTTCTGACAGTCGTGACCGTTTTCGTACGATGCGTGAAATGCGACACAGGAAACGTGACATATTTTTTTGAGACCCGATGCATGAGAATGGAGGAAGTCAATGAGTTATTTCATACTCAATATTAATTTTGAAAACACCTTTTTTTTATTTTGTTGCATTTCAATCAATCGTTAAGTAATAACGGCTTGCTTTTTATCGTTATTCGTGAGCTGTTATTATTCAACAATTAAATCGATTTAAAAATGTTGTTTAGCACGTAGATAATTTCATAAAGGTATATTATATATCGTAATATTTAATTTACTTTCTTATATTCCACCTTGGAAATTGAGTACCAGTTAATTATTTGGCAACGGAATACTCGTTTGCATCAATTTTCACTCCGCTGCTAACAATGTACATCAGATTTTGTCAAGAGTTCCTTGTTTCTCTGGATAAAACTGATAGATCATCAGGGTATTAATTGCATTGTCGTTTCCCATACTTCACAGAATTTATACAGGTGGCTATGCCTACTGACATTTTTATCTATTAACGAGAGCAACAAGAACTCAGCAAATTTCTGTGAAAGGGAATATTTTCAAACTGTTTAAATTCTTTTTATAGCTTCTCAAGAAACAGATAACACATTCTAACTGGAAGTTTTTTTTTTATTCCCACAACCCTCGTCCACTAGAATGATTACTGCTCCGGAATTTTCCAAAAGCCTCCCCGTTTATGTCCATATACGTAGATCTTACAGGAGAGAGAGAGAGAGAGAGAGAGAGAGAGGAGAGAGAGAGAGTAGAGCGAGAGAGAGAGAGAGAGAGAGAGAGAGAGAGAGAGAGAGAAAGTATCTTTGATGTTCGTTTAAATGACAGTAGGCCGTGTTATAAAGGGGTATATTTTAACTTCTTAAGGACAGTCTGAAGCCAGTCGTCTGGATATCAGTGCAAGTGAAGGGAAGGCCAAAACCGAAGCCTAAGGAGTGGCAAACTCATTGCTTCATCTAGACCAGACCTGAATACAGCGAGAAATTCAAGGAAAACTTAAGAAGGAAGAGTAATCCGTAGTTTTACAGGTTTATATTTCGTAAATAATCATAAGATTTATTTTTATTTCTCATACGAGTAAAAGCGGATGGGATGGGCAACACATTGCCCTTTTCTAGCCCAGACAGAAGAAAACAATAAAAAGGAAGGAAAATAGGCGGTCTCCTCTGGTGCTACAATTACTGGGGTCACTGACACCGCACCTTTTAAGGAAAACAAGGTTACAAGAATCAGGAATGACTAAGCTCGGCAATAGAACTAATAACCCGCATTTAAATAATTACTTCCGGTGATAAACACAGCATTACTTTTCTCCTCCTTCCCGCGCGTTTCGACTTCATATTCTCTATCGTTTGTCCTTCTCTTGGAACTTGTGGAAGCAAGCACTTTACAAAACCAGACTGGATATACGCAGAACTTTTCTCAGTAATTTCTGATAGAGCCGATTACTTCGAATTTATTTAAGGCTTCTATGCAATCGTTCGAAATGTAAGGATAGTACTTCAGCCAGCTTTTCTCACGATCAGTACGCAAAAAAATGTGTAAAAGTAAGAGACAATGACAAAATTATGCTATTAATTTTTCCTCTGATCATAGTGGCCACGGATTTATGTAAGAAAGATTTCTACGTAATCGATTCAAATGTCATGGCATTATGCTCTTAAGACTTCTCACGACCAGTACAGGCAAAAAAATATAAAACAAAAGTTCTAAGGATTATTGGATGATCTGCATAAGATTTCATTTTCTTAGGTATCAACCTATATGTTTATGGATGCAAAGTCCATCATTGGTATCAGAAAAATAATATTCGAAAAAAAAAGGGAGAGAAGTAATCTTTCCGGGAAATGTGCTTTCGCAATCAGCCTCGAATATGGTGGTTTTCGCTCTGGAATTCCACGGTATTACAGCTTCATTAGATGTTTTATAAAAATGATTCCCTCTCCCTCTTTTCTTGTTTTTTTTCTCTTCCCAGAACTCCGTTACGCGTTGTCTTAAGTGAATTGAATCGGGTTTTCTTTGCATGCGTCGCTCGCAATTTTTTTTTATTTTCCATTTTGTTCAATTGGAAAGAATAAAAAAATAAAAAAAAATGAGCCACAAAAATGTACATTTTTTTCGAACAAAAAAATATAAGTTCATTTATTTAATAATATTTTCGTATTTCTCGTCCACCGATCATCCGCAAAATGAAGCAATTAACATACTATAACATCAGCATAAAAGGCCGGATAATGCATGATAATTTACCTAATAATCCAAGACGTACCGTTAACAAGCACAGGACAAAGTATTGGCTCTGAATATCACCTTGTTGAACCACTTTTTTTGTATTTTCACTTTTTTTCTTTTTTACCGTATCTCGCACGAATAGATGGCGGTGATGCTCGACCCCCTGACCTAAAACGTGGAATAGGATCCGTGACCTTCTTCACTTTACTTCCAGTGGACATGCCACAGAAGGAGACGGGGTCTCGCCAGATCCGCAAGATTTAGACGTATCAAGGACTGCCTAAAACGCTCCACACACTGTGACCTCGAGCCAAGATTTCGGAATGTGGGGTTCAACTGTCCAGTTCTTTTTTTTTCTTTCTTTTCTTTTTTTAAACTGTCTTCCCCGATTTTTTAAAGATTAACGGTTTTTTTTCTTTTTTTAGTCCGGATGCTAAATAATCAGGTATTCATGCAATGCCATTTCCATATATGTTGATGGAACATCAAAACAGTCTCCTTGAAACCGAGCTATGGAGTACTAAAACGTGTGAAAGCCAAAGCAGAGGCGGACCAAGTAAGCTTTAGCCAAAACAATTCTCTCAGGATCAACAAACTACCACTGAGTGAAATTTTTGGTGGAATGAAAAAACAAAATACGAAATAGGACAACTTTTGTGGCAATTCACAAACACTAAATAAAAAAAAAATTGTATTCGCTTTCTTACAGAATGTTCACATTTGACTTACAGACTAACCCTTTATAATAAGGCAACCTTTTCTGTACTCCCGGCTCAATAGCTAATTATTTACGGTGCGTGAGGCTAGCCTCCAAAATCAATAGCCTACGATTGCTAGCAAATCCGAATATATCTTATTCAAGAAACGACAATTGAAACTGACTTGGTGATTATCCAGGAAATTGCGCGTCAGAATTCATTCAGGTTAGAGGGCGATTTAATCAATCTAACGCAACGGAAAATACTATTCTTCAGTTGATAATGAATTCAATGTAAGCAAAGATTACTGAAATACACTAAAGATGGAATCAAAACAACCATTAGAAACGCAACTGTCATTTCATATGACCCAGGGCACTGAGAAGACAGTTCTGAACAAGAGCTATACATATTTCTATGTAACCAAAGCACGATTCAGTGAGGCAAGTTAGAAGAATTAATCAAAAGCCTAAGACGTCTAACTGGTGGTCAATGAAGCGCATATGTTTCCAAACGTGTACTTCCCGGGTTGTGTTTACTAGCAATTATAAAGGCTAATATTATAGTACTTCAACTGTTGGAATCCAGGGTTATGATTTAATTTTTATTTTATCAATTTGCTTTTACCTTGAGTATATATAAACTATTTTCCATGAAAGACTCTGGCTACAATGAGAGAAGGACAAATCAGTGATTTGACATCATTACTGAATTTCACTGAAAGCAATGGAAACTATTGTTACCAGAATCAATGTTTATTTCAAGATTAGAGTGGTTCCCTCTTTATTCATAATTATAGTGGTTCCCTCTTTATTCATGATTATGTCTTCTTCCTGGCGTTTTATTTTTCATAATATAACTTTTCACCTTTTGGTATTCGTTTGCTTACAGAATGTGCCTCATTATGATCTCATGATTACGAAAGGAAATTCACCTCGTTAACGCCTACCAAAAGTTTATATTTAAATTATTGCTTAATATTCTTACCAAAGGCGGAACAACTTTCACTTCATTAGATGTTTTATCCTCCAATTTGCCTATTAATGAATTATCTTGCACGCCCAATTTAATACTTGTTTGGACATATGCCAAAGTTTGCCCATTAATTTCCATAATATTTTTTTTTATTATTTTCTTTTTTATTACTAGGGGTCGAAGTATTGGACAATTCATAGGTAATCAGGGCGAGATTGATAACTGACAGCAATAGGAAATGTGTCAAACTGGTATCCATTTTGAACCTCATATAATCAACGTATCCTTTTAAAGTTCTACAGACAATAAATCACACCAGCAGAGGTCGATATGACGGAATTTTATAGCCTTCCCTTTGCCCCGGAAATGTCGATTTGAGTTCGAAGGTGAAAATTTATGACATGTGAAGAAAAGGAGACTGAATCAAGCCAAGCCATTTTCAGGCTTGAAAGGTATTATTAAGAAGCACAAATCGAAATAAAATTGCCGTCATTTCTATTCAGAATTTGTGATGGATTACAATTTTAAAGGATCTTTCCATTTGGTAAGTTTCTTACTGATTATTAATCCACTTTGGTAAGTTTCTTACTGATTTTTAATCTAAGTTTCTTACTGATTTTTAATTTGTTACAATATTTTTAACTGGCTTTTCTATTCCAAAATTTTTGAAGGAATTTCAATTAAGGCTACGTTTCGAATGTTCTTAATTTTGTGTCTCATGAATTTGTTTTAAAAATTTCAAGTTCTGATTTTCTGTTTCAAGATCTTTGAAGAGACTTGATTTTCTGTTTCACTATTCTCTACGTGCCCTTTACTTTCTCGTCTGCGGAGTTTTAAATTATCTTTACTACTCTTTTAAATTCTTTTAAGGTTATATACCTTATGTCTCCAGTTTATTGACGTTTTTTTCCTGTTTCAGGATTTGGGAAGCATTTTTAGGTTGAAAAAAACATCCTTAATTTCTGTTTCATGAATTTAAAAGCATCCTCAAGCCAATCCGCTGATCTAATGTAATTCGAAATTGTTGTTCCTCTCTGGCGTCCTTTCCATCCATCCATTCCCTTCAACTGGCCTTCATTCTTGACCCCCTCTGACCCTTAAGCCAAGCTAAACCCGAGATTCGTCTCTGGCAAAATGCAGATGACTCCCTCCGAGGCAAAGGCATAAGCAGAACTTGTTTGCAATGCACTGCTTATCAGGGAGGATTATCAATGAAGGCAAACCCTTCCAACTTCGACCTCAGCTCGATTGTGATTTTTGATAAGACATCTGATACAGCATTCGATTCGCTGACTTTGACCTTGAAAGTCATCTTGCGGCAAATATTGAACAAAGTGTTATTTGTGAAGGCAATGGAAATAGATTCATATGTAACCGAAAGTCTTGAATAGGTTTCTCGAGATTCCACATTTCTCTCTTGCAATCAGTATTGCTTCGATTTCCACGATAGATATTCCTCTTGAAAAAGATTATCTCCAAAGAGCAACATTAAGAATCCGATATATCTCAAAACAAAGGAATCAATATGGAAAGCATTTATAGCGTACATGTCTCTTCCAATATATGAATATATGCTCTAAACTGTTAATTTCCAGAAAAGGGTAATTAGCTTTCATATATGTATGAGCACTCACTTTAATTCTAGATGTCAAACAGATTACTTTGCTAGCATATATGTTAATATATATTTATACGATTGTAAGCATCAGTTTATATACGGTATAAGTTTCAGAACTTGAAACACGATTTATTCTATTAGAAAAGCTTAAGATTCATACGCCCTCCATTGATCTATTAGGAGAGAGAGAGAGAGTATATGTATATAAATATTGTAGAAAAATGTTTTTCCATACAAAATTTTATTAAAGCTGCTTATTTACGGTACCAATTACGGGTGTTGGTGTCTGTATATGACACTATACAACAATCTTTGACTTTTATGTTTTCCACACCCTTCTTCCGCCCCCCCAACCCCTAACACTGCAACACCCACCAACATCCCCTCCCCCCTGAGGGAGACGAGTCACAGGTGTCAGTGGGTCGAGGCGTTTCCCTTGAAGTTAAGGGAAAAGTCAAGCAGATCAGGGGAAAATTTCACATGTTTCATACCCCAGTAATCCCTAGACCTTTTACCAGGATACGTCTTCGGATGTCATGTCTCTTTCATTGCGAATTTATTTTTATTTCGCTCCACCTGCAGTTTCGTCTAATGACGTCAGTTGTTATTTAGGTAAAGTAAATCTGTGTACATTTGTGCATGACTGATTACTATAAGGATAAACAAGCTTATCATTAAAAAATGTTAACTTTAATTATACTTCTTTTTTTTACCCTCATTCAAATGTCTTGAGCGTTGATCCCACTTTCCTTATTCGTTATTGCATGCATTTAAAAGGAGATACAAAAATAATGAGACAAATTCTTATTCTGGTAGCAGAAGATTAAAAGTTGAAACATTTTCACAGAATCATCGGAGCAAAAACCCGCATATAGGCACAATACGAACGTTAACTTTATATTGGGGAAAAGGGCTACGATGGCACTATATCAGTATAACCTTAAACATCCTAACCAGCATACGGTAATATATCACTCCACCAAGCGGTGAATATTTTCTACGTATGATCATATAATACCATGTAACCAGAAAGTACAATATGGTATGCCCCTGACATCTGACCTTCTTCTATGCTTTATATTCAGGACAAACATTTCCATCCAGACCCCCTTCGTATCCTGTCATTACTTATTCTGTATTGCACTTATACACATATCTAAAAAAAATTAAGCCTTGAAGTAAGCATTTTGCTTATTTCTGTTTATGATTTACGCCTTTTCTCATTTGAATAACATTGTGCGTACTGTTCTTTAAATGCTTATCGTGTATTCATTCGTGGTTGTCTAACGCTAATGAACACGTGTTGGGCTTTTCAATCTCACAATGGAAGCTTTTGTTTTCACTACTAACTGGTGACAGGGAGCCGTTTTCATAATTTCAAATCAATACAAATGACATATAAAGTAATGATGCTTTAATGATCCGCAATAATATATATAAAATTATATATATATATATATATCGTTGGTCGCGATTAACAATACCTATAAAAGTCAATGTTTATACTTGTGTCACACACTTTCTAACGTCCACATTTCTCTAATTTTCAGCCGTTGTATAGTCTTAGTCCCGCTTCAATGATAATCGAATTCCTACACGTTACCTTTCAGACAAAAAGGAAGGCAGGTGTATATCTATCGGTCGAAATCATTAGAAAATAATCATGTAGCCGCAAAGAACATCAGGTGCGTAAATTTCTCAACTTTTGATTAGCATATTAACATGGATTATTAAAAGAGTTACATTGTATTAACGAACGGACTTGTAGGAAGTTTTCGCTCAACCGGAAGGCCACGGGTAGAAACCAGGAAAAATTGTGACTAAAATTATGAATGAGCAAATAAAAGCATGGTGTACGTGACGCAATCAGCTGCATCGTAATTGAATATTTGAACGAGACAAAAGAAAGAGAATGTATCATTGTTTTTGTTGCTCATTTTCAGTCAGACTCGGATTTATTTTTTGACGATATAAGTTGGACATTTCATGTTCGGTTTGACCTCGTGCAATTCCGGTGCTCACTGCCATGTAAGTCAAGTCTTACTCGTTCTCACGCTGAATATTACGCACACGCGAATATATATGTATATATAAAATACATATAGCACATCATTACACATACATAATATATATATATATATATATATATATATATATATATATATATATATATATATATATATATATGTGTGTGTGATATATATATAATGTGTGTTATATACATGTATGTATGTGTGTGTGTATATATATATATATATATATATATATATATATATATATATATATAAAGTGCTAAACGTATTTATATATATATATATATATATATATATATATATATATATATATATATATATATAAGTAATATTAAGCACTTAAAAAAATCCCACGAATTAAATAAAAAATACAATTCTGTCATCAATATAAACATCCAGCAAACCTCTTCAGAAGAGACTTTAAGTCACACTAAAGCCCAAGTCACCGACAAAATAAAGACATCTAAGGGAGTATTCACAACGTAGGAAAATTAATCATAGCAACTATATTAAGACATTCAAAAACGAATTCGGTTAACAAGGTGTTTGGCAGCACTCTCATATTTCTAGTTCTTAAGGACAACAGGTGTCGATGATGAGAATCTCATGAGGAAAAAGACTTATTTTCCTTTAAGGAGGTTATTGTTAGCAACTGATGTTAAATATAAGCTCTGGGTGATATCTGGCAACCTCAGCGTCTTCTGGGAGACAGTTCAATAGATGATCAAATCAATAATGTCATGTGAACGCGCATTTTTTTTTTTTTTTTTTTTGTATCTGTTGATGGAATCCGGTAGCATTTTTTTTTTTTTGTTCATATCAAGCTAAATATCCTTCATTTGCTTCATTTTTCTGTTTACTTCCCTTTTCTTATAAATCTGGTACAGATGGACCAATGTCTACAAAAGAAAAAAAACTATTCATTAAATGCTCCGTTATTAAACCTAAACAGATGATGAAATAGACTGGTTACGTATATTGGTCTAATATGTGTCAGTTCTGTCAGGAGTATAAATTAAGTTTACGGCATGAATTACCGAGTCAGCGAATAAGAAAAAAATTATATATATTATATATATATATATATATATATATATATATATATATACGTATATATATATATATATATATATATATATATATATATATATCACATACACAAATACACACTATATGATCCATTATGAATTCAGAGGGGAGGCTTACTCCAGTAAAAACTACTGACAATCGAACTTCCGTGTGCGAATTTTTATCTGGAATAACAGTTGGTATTGTGACTTCCTGTTTATTTAAATTAGAACTGACAATACTGCCATTTCTCCTTTAATGGGACTCATCCGGAATAACGGGTTATTTCAACTTCCGGATTTTTCATACTCTTGATCCGATTGATTTGTTCAAACAATCTGGCGTATTTAGATTCAATTTCTTTGTTCGCCTGACAGATCTGCTCACACAATCCGGCGTCTTTGATTCTGTACTCTCGTTTTGCTTTGTTGTTGGCGTAATCTGGTGCCTCTCCATTCCTCATTTCGTTGTCTGACTGACTGATCTGATTACATAACTAGGCGTCTTATGATTCTCCATTATATA
>NC_087215.1:19626395-19628895 GCF_015104395.2 Macrobrachium nipponense | reverse complement strand
AATTCATAGTTTTCATACCTCCCTCCCCTTCCCTCTGATTTGGTTATGTGACTATATTTTAACTTTCCAATTTCGTAATTGGGATAATTTTATTTTTTTTTACTTTTTTCATATTAAACGACATAGTACGAGGCAATAAATTCAAGAATATAAATTTACTGTCTATATAATACTCACTTTTGCACTATACTACAATTTTTATGTTACCATAATATTACGGTCACGATAATAAGTTGGGCCTCCAATTTATATCTATGGACGCTTATGATTCGCTCACCGGAATATTTGAACCGAAACTTTGAATTAATCGGCAAACATCTTTAAAATACCCCGACCACGAGCTGGGGAGAGCGTTTTGCGAATCCAACTAAATATAATGTTAGTCCTGTGCAGGTCATTGTATTACCCTACTAAATTGTCTTTCGCGTAAATCTAACTCGTGTTACCAGTTTCCACTGTCTTGTTCAGCTGGAACCTGTATTGCCTTACAATACCCCTGATAATACCAATGTTAGGAAAACTTGCGTAAAATGTGGTAAATATACAGAATGCATTACATATACTTGAACATAAACCTCTAATACTACAAATGTCACCAGTATGGCTATCTACTAATGTATGCTACAAAACATGCAGATAACAATTATCTCCCGATACAATTAGCACTGGACGGTAATTTATAAAACAACCTCGGAACGGTTGGCATGCTTGATACTCTGACTCCTCTCATTAGGAGTGCACTATGACCAGGTTCTCCAAAGCTACGTTGCTGGCTAACGGAAAATCAAGCTAGTCTAATTATATATAGTAAATGGATGACGTTTTGTATGTTTGATATACCGAGGATTAAACTAAAAAATAAGAATTATTACCCATTTCAATGAGCAGTTTAATAACTGTTGAACTGTCTTCAAGTTAGAGCATCTGACTACGTAGGTTAAGTCCCATACATGAGACTAAGTTTTAAGGCTCGAGCACACGTTTAAAGCATACGTTGGTAGAAACAACTGACAATATGGCCTTTTAACTCAAATCACATCATTTCGTGGTTATTTTTGAAATACTCTACTATGTTTGCGGAGAAATCCTTTGAATTCGATGACAAAGTCAACATGCTCTCTAGGCTACGAATGCTGGCGGGGTTGGCAGAAATGATTCTGACTCAACGTCAGTACTGAAAATACAAAAACATTACTGATGGTGATGATGATAATGATTACAGAAATATATTATATATAATTAACAGTGATAAATGGACTGGCAGCTTTACGAGTAAGACGTGCTCTAACTAGGCCTATATACTTTGTCATACGCCAAATCAATATGTGGTTTCTATGAAAAACGTTGTGGAAGGTGACGTTTCTTTTAATTTAAACTATCCTTACAATAAATTACTTTAAAATAATACGATAAATATTAAGTGCAAGGCTGGGTGGCGCTGGCTGACAACTGGCGAAGCACTGACAGTTACAGGAGTTACCACGTATAGGTATAGCTAGGCTAGACCTATAGTTGAAAAATAATGAACCAGTTTTCGATTACTATCCGTTAATAGGCTACTCTATTTCAATAACCTGAACAATCAAGAGGTACCCAACATGACTATTAAGGAGGTACTGTAATTATGTGATAAATAACATACCGGTACTGGCGGACTACATGGGAGCCAAGCACTTACCATTCGCTGGCTACGATTTCTTCGACGGTTGGCGTTCCTCTTCAAGATTCGATTGAATAGCCTGCTACACAGTACACTCCTTGTTTATTTATCATATTTCTCAAGTGCTCAGCTTTTAACCGACCTCAGGGCAAGGGATGTACTGCTTTTGCAGTCAGTTTTGGCTCTTGTCCAAGTACGAGAAGATTCAGCCCTTTGCCTATTTCCAGGTGTGACTTGTATAGGCCTAGTGACAATCGACTTTGCAACTTGGTATACTAAAGGCAATCCACACAATTACGCTTCACTGTTGATTTTCACCGTAACGAAAACACGCTTGCCTCTGAGCACTGTAAAACAGTATAGATGTGGTCCAGCTTCAGCACTGTAAGCCCTATACGGAGAGCACCGATTCGCACACCCCCGATACCCCCACCGCCCTCCACCACTTGCTAGAACACTATGGGACATGAACACCTGCTGCTCCAGTTTTTGCCGCGGAAACTGGGACTGGACGATTTCGATGGTTCCTTTTTCGAAAATGTACATTAAAAATATACGAATATGGCATGAAAAATATGGAAGTAAGACATAGTATCATTAAATAATTCATTTGATAATCAAAGTAAATTTTATCGTGATTTTGACCGTTTATTTTAGTGATACTGAGCATTTAGACTTTGTAACATATACGCCATCAAGTGATAGGTATTGTAGTATGTAGTATATGTATTGTACAATTATATCCGTCAATACAATAACATAATGAGGTATTTACTTAAATAAATTTTCAAGGCATTATTTTAGCGCGTCTTATATGCTAGATGCTGAATAATATATCAT
>NC_087215.1:19618895-19623895 GCF_015104395.2 Macrobrachium nipponense | reverse complement strand
CAAACCATTCTGACTCCTCCTCCAATGAGCCCCTAATGAGTTTTATCCGCCTCTTTGATTCGAACCCACGCCCAGATGGATGGGTCGTTCTTCAACCCCGATTGTCGTCGACATTCAGCGGCACCTGGGTTCCTGGAACTTACGGATGGTTGGGAACCGGAGGATGCGGTTCCTTCAACCTCGGGGTTCCCAAGAGGAAGGATTTAGCTCGGCTGTCAGTGGAAAGTGGATGTGGGATTGTATCGTTCTTGGGCTTCGTGGAACGTATAGAATGGAAAGGTGAATTCCATTCTGTATGTGAATTAAAATAGAAACGCCTACGTAGTCCTTCAGTTTTGAGATTTTCTCAATGAAAAGTCAAGATTAATTCGACGTTACAAATTACAATAACATATATGATATTCTTGTCAGATTTCACTAGTATGTTATTGTAATTTCTTAGCCAGATGTCATATATGTTCTTGTAATTTCTATCATTAAATTAATCTTGATTTTTTATGGAGAAAAATTCAAAACTGAATGAAAAGACGCTTGGTTTTTAATTCGTATATAGAATGGAAATCATTTTTTTCTTAAATTAGAATTATAAGGAAAGCATTTTCAATTTTTTTTAATTGAAATAAAATATATATTTGCCTTATTATCTTTTCATTAATAATTTTTTTCAATTTTTTTCTTATTGAAATACATATAAATTTCCCTTATTATTTTTTATTAACATTTCTTACCTTTCACCTTTACCTCCCACAAGGCATTTATTGTATGAAATATGATGCCATAACTGCATTCACTTTTAGTTATACAACCAGCAAAATTAACACACGCTGCTAGTTAAAACTCTCCAAGCAAATCCTTACTATCAAGATAAAGAAAGCCTCAAGCAACGGCAGATGACACCTACCTTCTCTCTCTCTCTCTCTCTCTCTCTCTCTCTCTCTCTCTCTCTCTCTCTCTCTCTCCTACTACTACAACTAAGCTGATTAACCACTGTTCCTGTTCGTTGCAACCTTGGGAAGGGCTATTTCCTTTCCACCGCTAACTACCTGCCTCAGCAGAAATGGTATTGGGTATACCCGTCCCGTCTCTCGTTCTCCCGTTAATGAGATTTCTCTCATTTTTCGACGCTTTTCTTCCGCTCTCCGTTTTTCCTTCTCTCTTGAGGAAGATCGTGTTTGGGAAAAGTTTTTATTTTTTTATTTTTTTTTTTTTACTCATCCAAACATGATTACATTGGAATGAATCGATTTCAGTAACTGAATTGAGTGTATTATTGCATTGGTTGAACATTAGTTGTGCATTTTTTTCATTCACAATAGAACTTTTTTAAGTGAATTTTGCAGGAAAGATCGAACCTCCTTCAGGTTAATAGTTATTAAATCGTCATTGTCTTCAGTACTAATTAGTTTTACTTCAGAGACATAAATATCCTTAAAGTGTCAAAAAGTGTAATCACAGTAGAAAAAAAAAATAAATAAAAAAAATAAGCTCCGAACTTTCTTCGGCGCAATCGATTTTCTGTATGAGCCGCGGCACATGAAGCTTTCAGCCATGGCCCAGTGGTGGCCTGTCCTATAGCGTTGCCAGACGTACGATTATGGCTTAATTTAACCTTAAATAAAATAAGAACTACTGAGGCTAGAGGGCTGCAATTCGGTATGTTTGATGACTTGGGGGTAGATGATCAACATGCCAATTTGCATCTTTCTAGCCTTAGTAGTTTTAAAGATCTGAGGACGGACGGAAAAAGTGCGGACCGAAAAAAGTGCGGACGAACAGACTAAGCCGGCACGATAGTATTCTTTTACAGAAAGCTAAAACCAACAGACTACAGAAGCCTCTCATTATAACCCAGTAACAGAGGAGCCTCCAGACACTCTCATCTTCTTTCTACCCTGACGGGAAATGATTGTCGTCGTCCTAGAAATGGAGGACTGGTTTTTCTAGATGTCCTTGCCCAGGGCAGATGCCCCTTTCTCATCTCATCCAATTACGGTGTATGGGAGAGGTATTCGTGGACCTTTTCGGTCAGGTGACCATCTCCTGTGTCGTGTGCACGATTTTTTTCTTTTTAAAGCCCATCACTCGACTCGTGTATAATACGCTCACTGGGATTGAAGAGTCATACAGATGTTTGAAGCTGTAATTCCACAAATGCACGATTCACATCTATATGCATGTAATGAATACACTTCTACATAAAATACAGTAGGAATATAAGAGTGAGCATAGATTACATAAAAAAAAGTGTCAAGTGAGTAAAGAAGACTACAGACTTCCATCACCTGAGTTTATTACCTTAATAAATACCAGTTCGGTAAGAAGAATCGTTTTGAATATCAGAAAAAACTCCACCTTCTTACACTAGAGGTATTTATTCATTTTCTTAGATATTTTCCCTCATTCTTTGTGAGTCAGGAACTAGATTTTGGACAAGTGGTTAGTGACGATGATATTATATTATTTACAACTTCCTCCTCCCTCATCCAAGCAGTTTAATCTTCTGGTAAAGTCAAGTTAAATATTTTCTTCATATTCAAAAGAATTTCATCATTCCCCGAACCAGAGGAGTAGGGCTTAGGTTTTTTTATATATTACAGAATTATTCGCGTTCATCTAACTACATCTCTATGATAATGTTGTAAGGCTCATAAATACTCATAATACTTATTGCTTAAACTAAATTCCTTAAGCAAGATTACAAACTATCTCCGTCGTAATACAAAGCTTGAAACTATTTCATAAAAGAAAGGAGCTTCAAACTTCTCTAGTCAGAAGACGAAAAATGTAGATTATATAAAATAGATGTACGTTTTTCTACAGGTCATGTTGACGCTACATCATCTTCATAAAAAAAAAATATAAAATAAAAAAGAAAACTGGTCAGCCTTCTGAGATAAGATCTGCGCATCTCCTTTCGCTTTTGTTTACCTAATTTGTACTTGGCCGAGCGTGCCCTTGGCGGTCTGAAATTTCAACCTCCCACAGACTTTTTTCTTGTAGTTGTAATTAAGAAGGTTCACTTGATTGCTAGATAATGAACGTACGGGGTAAGTTTATGGGACCCATACTTAGCAGTACGGTGGTAGAGTTGCAAGTTTATAAGTTAACTTCTATATATATATATACATATATATATTATATACTATATATATATATATATATATACTATATATATATATATATATCTATATATATATATATATATATATATAAGTTAACTTATCACATACATAATTGTTCTGTGCAATGGTACAATTACTAGATTTATTCAGGAAAGTTACTTTTCTAAATAAATAACTCAGCTAGATATCATCCGGTTTTAATGAGGTCCATTCTAGCAATATATCTATATAAATGTATATATATATGAATATTATATTATATATATATATATATATATATTATATATATATTATGTAAGGAAAACAGGGAAAACAATAGTAAACATAACAGGCATACTCAGTGAAAATATAAAGCAAAATCTAAAAATATGAAAACCTAAGAGAATGGTAAATACTACTATAAATATGCGGTCTACTACTTAAATACGCACTGGTTCAAATTTCAAGCAGAGACTACTGATTCAGTAATTTGATCAATATTTTATTCCAAAAGCACCTCACTGATTTTCCTAGTACGAATTGAATACTTATTAAGTATATCTTAATTTAACCAGATCACTGAGCTGATAAACTGCTCTCCTAAGGCTGGCCCGAAGGATTAGATATTTTGACGTGGCTAGGAACCAATTGGTTAGTTATCTAAACTGATTACGAAAACCGACAATCGGTATCACATTTCAGAAAAGAAATGATAGTCACTCGTATTACCATAGTTTTCGAAAGCTTGTGCAGAAAATTAGGCCACAAGAAGAGAAAATTTGAAAAAAAAAAAAATGCTTAAAAATGATCCAAAAAGAAGTGCTAATAAAATTTACTAAGCTTATTACAGCTTCCAGGACGTTTTACAGCCTCTTGATTGCAGTCTCTTTTGTTTCTTGAAAGGTTTATAGCCAAGTTCGTTACGGCAAGTGATCGTATTTTGTTTTATGGCTTCACAAATCGTTAAGATCTCTTACAGCGGTGGCTGACACCCACCTGGGAACTGAGATGCCACCTGGTTCTTTATTGGCACCTCGGGTCTACCTGCTGATGCTGTTTCAATGGGAGTGAAACGTGTTTCGCGTCCGGAATATCAATGAAGTGTGCGAGACTTGATCTCATGAGATGCTTTATAGAAGAAGAACTTCTTCCATGATGCCAGAAAACGGGACTCGGTACAGGGACTTTGAAATTTGCTATACTATGTTTGTTCTTATGGTGTTTTTACGTTGCATGGAACCAGTGGTTATTCAGCAACGGGACCAACGGCTTTACGTGACTTCCGAACCACGTCGAGAGTGAACTTTTATCACCAGAAATAGACATCTCTGACTCCTCCATGGAATGCCCGAGAATCGAACTCGCGGCCACCGAGGTGGTACGCCAAGACCATACCGAACACGCCACTGAGGCGCTAAATTTGCTATATGATCGGATGTTTTTATTTCTAAAGATTTTTTTTTTTTTTATACAGGACAGATTTGAAGCGCTCGGGGTACTTTGAAACTTCAGAAATAAGCATAACCGAGGAAAGGAGACTCAGATCGAGATTATTTGAAATGATATCGTCTTGAAGTTAAGAACTATTTTGCTGAACGAGAATCCAGCACTGAAATGAAGTATAGATAAAGACAACTCATTTTTTTCGAGGTATTGCTTTTTATCTGTAAGTCAGGCGTAAAAGCATTTAGTAATCTCATGTGACGATATAACGCCTTCCTTAATTTTCCCGTCAGCCTAACTTTAACAAAGGAATCCTGTTTCTTGCAGGTCGTGAGAGAGCCTTCGGTAACCTTATTTTGACAGTTCAAATCAGTCGTTATCCATGAATGACCTCTGGTGCACATTGCCGCCTTAAGTAATCCCTCAATTCCCTTTTGTTCTTCTGTTATTCCTATT
>NC_087215.1:19606395-19611395 GCF_015104395.2 Macrobrachium nipponense | reverse complement strand
CCTTCTCTTTCCATTACTTCAGTGCCTAGTCTGACAGACCCAAATTAAATCCGAATTCTAAAACCAGCTCTGGGTCACCCATTCGTAGGGTCAAAGAGGGTCAGTGACTGGTATACTGGTATTATACGAGGATCAAAGGCAAGTTTAAAATATTCAGAGTCTTCTAGTATTGAAATCGCTAATAAATTTATCCTCCTTTTAAAAATTCTACACCATTATTCTGAGATGTATTGCACGCGCGTGAGTCTGGCTCTTGCGTTTCAGAGGCTCTGGAAGTCAAACATCCAAAGGTCTGACCGTTGGGGAGGAGCAGATCCCGTTTGGAAAGCAATTTCTTGAGCCTGCTTCATCTTCCATTTTATGTGGGTGGATCCTCTTAGAAGACGAAAGCGGAGAAAAAAAAAAAAAGGGCCAGAAGGGGATGGATAATAAAGTAGAAGAAATGCAGATGAAAAATACGATGAAGAAGAAGAAGAAGAAGAAGACCAGAGAGGGAAAGTGTGCCTAGCGGTGCCGGAGGAACTAGTTTAATAACGACGTCGAGTGTCATCAGAAGACCTTGAGCGTTTTCCAAAAGCAGCGCCAGGACAAAAACCACGTCCTGACGGAGGTGGCCACGCGGGGTTGGGGGGTTGGGGGGTTGGGCACTACTGTAGCAGGCAGGCAGTATCACCACGGTATATAACAAGCACTCTTCGCTGCCCAAGACGCAGACGATCTCCAGTTCTCATCTCCTCATCAACATGAAGTTTGTGAGTATCGGTCCGAATTTCATAGATGGAAAACTCAGGTTCTCAAAGAACTCCTCCTTTTTAAGAGGTTTCCAGTTTCGACTGAGAGTTATGTTTTTAAATTCATTCTTGCTCATTGCTTGTGTGCAGTATTGGTAAGCATCATTAGCTTGTCATTTCTATAGTAAAAAAAGAGTACTATACCTTTACATTTTTACTAACAGTCAACCTCAAAGAACTCCTTTTCAAAAGGTTTTCAGTTTCGACTGAGAGGTTATGTTTTTAAATTCAGTCTTGCTCATTGCTTGTGTGCAATATTGGCAAGCATCATTAGCTAATCGTTGCTATAGCCAAAACGAGCGTCATATACCTTTACATTTTTACTGAGTCAACGTCAAGAAGTCTAATTTGTTCACCTTTTAGAAACAATGATGCTACTGATTATTTAAAACAAGGCGTAATAAAACTACATACCGATATCATCTGAGACAAATACAATGAAAGTACCCCTATAAAGGCTCCTCTTTTGAATTGGGCTGTTCATTGTTCACCATTTGCTGTCGGCACCTGAATTTTTCTCCTTTGCTCTTTCAAACTTTGGGAAATACTTTTAGAAGGAAGCGATTTCAGGCCTATGGTAGATCACACAGCGAGTATTGATCCGCCAAGGAAAAATCAGACTACGAAATGAAACAGACAATCAAACCACCCATCTCTGCAATAGGTCCTCAGTCTATAGTCTCAAGCACACGCTGTATCTCATACATACGAGTAAATTTACCATTTGTGCTCCAACTCCTTTCAGTAAAGACGAAAAGATACAATCGAAACTTGAGTCGGTCGGGGTATCGAGCCAAATTAGCGTCAGTGGGCATCACAAAATCCCACATTTTCAAATCCGCGAAGATGCAACTCGGCAGGTCGAAAGTCCACGCCCGCGAAAACGGCTTTCGGGACCTTCTGACCCGTGTTCCGAAGTCCTTGCACCATGAGGGCATGCATGGAGCGAGGAGCATCAGGGGCTCCAAGTTTTTTTCCTTCTGCAGCGAAATTAAAATTACCTATTCGTTTTATTCATTCGTTTATGTTTTCATCTCTAAGGTTTTCTAATATCAGGTGGATGGCTGATTAGCTAGTTTTGATTGTGATAGCTTTATGACATTGAATCGTGGTGATATACGAGTATTTTGCATTCTTTGTTACGTCCTGGTTAGTGATTTACTTTATATTATTACCTTTTGTATATATATATATATATATATATATATATATATATATATATATATATATGATATATATATATATATAATATACTATGTACCTATATATATATATTCATATACAATATACATATATATATATATATGATTATAATCACTTTAGCACGTGATTCACTTATCACACATATCGCCGGTGACAAATAAGAGACGGGGTGTAGGTCCTGACCGGCCCTTCGTCAATGGCGTGGAAATAAAGTCGAAACCAGTCAGGAACCTATATACCGTCTCTTATTTTTTCCCCTGTGGATATATATATATATATATATATATATATATATATATATATATATATATATATATATATATATATATATATATATATATACACACAGACACAAACACAGGGTGTCCATAAAGTCCCAGTACCATTCTGAGCAATAAATACTTGTAATGGTACTGGGACTTTATGGACACCCTTTATATTATAAATACTTATATAAAAGGCAATCAGGTTACCATCCCCCGTTGAAAACCCCTTTCTGCGTCGCCCTCAGGTAATCATCTCCTGCCTGGTGGCCGCGGCCCTGGCCTCTCCCCAATTCGGGCGGGGATCCGCCCAGTCCGGAGTGACAGGCCGCCCCATCGCCATCTTGAGTGACAATCGTCAGGATGACGGGAACGGCGGCTTCTCTTACGCCTTCGAGACGGAGAACGGCATCAGCACCAACGTCAGGGGCACTCCCGGGTCAGCTGGGCAGAGCAACATGGAGGGAGTGTACAGGTGAGACACTCTCTCTCTCTCCCTCTCTATTCATACATATTAAATTATGAACCTATATGAATAACTTTTCTATGTGAGTGTTTTTTTGTTTACTATCCGACTTTATGTCTGCTATCTGGCTGCATACACGTAATTAACTTGAACAATACAGTCTCTCTCTCTCTATTTGTGTCTATTTTTGTTTATCGTCTGACTTCATGTCTACTGTCTGGCTGCATACATTTAAATACCACGGTGGAAAAAATGCCGTCGTTCTCTCTCTCTCTCCTCCTCTCTCTCTCTCTCTCTCTCTCTCTCTAGTCATACATATTAAATGATGAATCTATATAAATAACTTTTCTACATATGTCTATTTTTGTGCACTGTCTAACTACATACATTTGATAACGTTTCTATTTATGTCCGGCGTTTGGCTGCATACACTTAATTAACTTGAACAATAAAGTCTCTCTCTCTCTCTCTCTCTCTCTCTCTCTTCTCTCTCTCTCTCTCTCTCTATTCATACATATAAATGATGACTCTGTAGGAATAACTTTTTTATTTGTGTCTATCTTTATTTAGTCTGACTAAATACATTTTTTATTCATGTCTACTGTCTGATTGCATACATTTAATTAACTGGAACAATAAAGCCTCTCTCTCTCTCTTTATACTAATATAAGATCTCTCTACAATTAGCCGATATCATTATGTTCCGTCTTTCTGTCAATGTGACTGTCAACATAAAAATTAAGAATAAGCAATTATATTCAAATGGTTTTTTTTCATAACCATCACATATAAAACATTTTTCTCTACTAAATTTTTAGTTTGTGCTTGGAAACAAAAAATATTTTTCTTGAATTTTTTAAAATTCGTAATGTTAATCTCCCTGTTACCATTTGCAAAAGTTGTTATTTTTTGTTTGGAATGAAAAGAGATTTATCCTTACTTAACTTAATTCGCAATATGAATCTCATTGATATAATTTACAAACGTTTTATTTTGTGTTTGGAATGAAAAAAGATTTATCTTTAATTATTCTAATTCGCAATGTTAATCCCACAGTTATCATTTGCAAATAAGTACGAGCAATTTTAACCTTTGTAAATACGATTATCATCTTCGCGTCTAATAACATCCAAGTTAACTTGTTTTTCCCTAGGTTAAATTTGTTAGAGCACCATTAACAGACATATCTACATCTTAAAATTTCTAACATTATTTTCTTCCTTCCTCCAGCTTCACCCTCCCCGACGGGTCACCCGTCCAGGTCCGCTTCGTCGCTAACGAGAACGGCTTCACCGCCGATTCCCCAATCCTCCCACACCCCCCCCCACTCCCCGCCCACGCCATCGAGCAGATCCGTTTCGCCGAGGAGCAGCGCAGGAGAGGCGTCCGCTTCGATTAAGTGACGGACTCCTCCTCGGAGTCCTTCGCAAACAACCCGACCTCCTCCTTTCGCCTCCTACCCGATCCTACGACGAAGATGATTGTCCCCCTCTCTTTTTGTGTACAGCCTTCTACGCATGCGTCTGGAATTATTTACATGTTGGGACTTTTGTAATTATCCGTTTTTTCCTCCTCCTGTTTTTTTTTTACACATTTCTCTGCTTCTGGATTTTAATGCAGATTCTTCCGAGCTGTTTTGAAATCGTGGCACTGAACACAATCCAATGTATTATTACGTCATAGACCTGTAATAAATGTAACTAGCAAGCAATGATGTTTTTTCTATTGCGTTCCATCTTATTTGTTCTTTAACGTATGCATATACGTACAAACATACATACATACATATATGCATAAATACACACACACACATATATATATATATATATATATATATATATATATATATATAGATATATACATTCATATATATTTGTAGGTGTGTATATAGGAATATATAAATATTGTGTATATAGACTACATATACTAGTACATATATATATATATATATATATTATGTACTCATATATATTTGTATGGGTATACATATAGGAATATATAAATATATATACATATACATACATACATAACATACATATATGTGTATATATATGTATTTTTATAAATATTTCATCTATATATACACATGAAAATTTGCCAAGTTCCTTTGGGAAAAACTTATACCTGAATGACCGGGGTTCTATTAGCTGCTTTTGTGAAGTGATGCATTGGGGATGGCTGTATCATCCATTCATCTGTCTATCAAGAGATAAGAATTGATTTTGACTTCGTCTCCCCCGTGTCATTTGCTTCGTTATCACCCAATCAGTCTGTTAT
>NC_087215.1:19598895-19601395 GCF_015104395.2 Macrobrachium nipponense | reverse complement strand
GAAATATTTGAACAGTCTATTCTTTTCATTTTAATTCATTATAATTCAATTATTCTCCTATCTTCTTCCTGTCAATTCCTCTTAAAGCTTCATGTAAGATTTTTTTTTTTTTTTTTTTTTTTAGATTTTCAGTTCATGTTGCTCGTTTTTCATTTCCATATTTTTTTGAGTATCTCCATTTTCCCTTGTTTCTCAGTTCGACAAGTATCTCCGGCCCGCATACACACGAAAAAAAAAAAAAAAAAAAAAAAAAAAAAAAAAAAAAAAAACACACACACACACACACAGTGAAGACGGAACATAGAAAACTGGCTAGTCTAGTCGGCAAAATTGGCAGGAAGATTTTCGCTGTTCTTACTTGTGTTAGAGTATGTATTACTCTCCGCATTACGAGATCCTTCTCACGTCTAACACTAGAGAGAATTTTACGAGAGACAATTGAAAAAGAAAAGAACATTGCTGAGGATGAAGGTAATGATGTGAAAATATTTCGACTATTGTTATTATATTGCTATTATATCTGGGCTTTCTTTTCTTTCGTTATTTATAGATTTCTCTATACTTATTTCGATGCGTTTTGCCGTCTATACTCTGCTTTCAGGATTTCACATTTTCCTTGATGATGAGTTTGTCTTTAATTATTTGTCTTTATCGCATACTTTTTCCATTGACTTCAGTAGTTGGTCTGATTTATTGGCCTGAATTTCCACAGCTGTCAGTGTAGCATCTATCTGTCATCGTCTCTGAATACATACATGCTATATGGAAGTATTACTATTCTTTTGTTTCAATTCCTCTTGAAGCTTCATAATATAAGTTCTTTTCAGTTTATATTACTCCGGTTTTTCACTTCCAGATTTTTCAGTATCTCCTTTTTTCCTTCAATTCGACAAGTATCTTCATAATAATAATAATAATAATAATAATAATAATAATAATAATAATAATAATAATAATAATAATTAATTAAAAAAATCCTCATAGTAGCACGAGTCTTCAAATGGAGAAGCAAATCCACAGTTATGTAAATGTACATATATTGTTTTTAAATTTAAATATATGTACATTTACATAACTGTGGATTTGCTTCTCCAATAATAATAATAATAATAAAAAATAATAATAATAATAATAATAATAATAATAATAATAATAATAATAATAATAATAATAACTAATGTGTGGCGCCGTGGAGGAGTGGGTTAGGTCGTCAATAGACTTAAGTCAAGTTAAGCAACAATTGGCTCTGGTCAGTTGTTGGATGGGTGACCGCTCTCCTCGGCGTTGATTCCTTGGGAAAGGATCTTTACCATAATTTCCTCAGTCTACTCAGCTGTAAATGAGTACCTATCCCTGATGTAGGGTCCAGCTATGGGTTAAATAGCAAAACTCAGCAATGATGGAAAGAAATGAAGGAATAAACCACAACGACGTAAATTGGAACCTCTTGGCAACAGAGGAGCTTCGTCCGGCAACCAGGTATTCAAACCCAATTGAGGGGAAGACGGTCAGGTACTTGGAGGTCGTCATCAAGCAACTGATCACCACAACGACAGTAATCAACAGCCTGAGATTGGAGCTACAGAGGCAAAAAGGAAGAAATGGACAAGAGAAGAAAATAAGGAAATATGAGATGCTACATCAGAAGCAACCGCACGGAGAGAGGATAGAAGAAGATTGGTCAAACATCTGGAATGAGAGGAATAACACCCCCCAAACAGAGCAGAGGCTGGCAGACCAAGTAAGGAACATAAAGAAAAAGAACTGGCTCTCCCCAACAGAAAGAGAAGAACTGGAAAGGGAAATGTCACACGACAACGAATTACACGAAGACGAACTGAGAAACGAAGCCACAGAAGACGACAGGGAGGATGAGGTATCAAACAACGACACACGAAGAAACACCGACGAAGTAACAGGAGAGGAAGGTGAATGGGTAGAAAATGATTATACAATGGATGGAGCCAGATACAGAGAGAACAAAGATCCCCTCCATGAAAGCCTACAACAACCAAGAAATTAAGGGAGAAAACAAGTGAGGTCAATGAAATAATGGGCATAATACAGACCACCAGTATCACAGAAACAAATAACTTGACATATGCAGGAGCAAGATTATTAGTAGCAGAACTGATGGGAATTCGAACAACAACACCACCAGCACAAACCAACCCAACAGAAACCAAAACAGCAACCTCCTTGGAAAAGGCGCCTGGAAAAGCAAATCATGGTGATGAGATCTGATTTGAGTAACTGAAAGAGATGGCAGAAAAAAGGCTAAGAAGCAAGAAAACAAGGGAGGGAGGAACTCAACGAGAAATACAAAGTACAAGAAGAGGGGAACTAAATAAGAACAATAGAAGATGTAAAACAGAAAAAAGGCTTAAGGCCAAAGCACATAAGATCCAACGGTACATGAACAGGAATAAGGGATACCAACGAACAAAAAACTATTCGGAACCAACCAGAAAAGACTATACAGCCAACTAAGAGGGGATGA
>NC_087215.1:19583895-19593895 GCF_015104395.2 Macrobrachium nipponense | reverse complement strand
CGTATTTACAGTTTACCCAGAGGCACGACTTAGCGAGCCCAGGCATAAATTATGGGCATGTTCTCTTAATTAGCCCCGACGAACATGGTTGGCCGCTAGGTGATGGCACTGCTCATCATTTTTTTATGGGGTTGCAACTGCGCCTCGTATTGGAATCAAGTCTTCACACTTGATGGTTTTTGAAACTTCATCAATATTCATTTTTCCAGTCTTCAGATTCGTATGTGTGCATGACAGCTTATTTCTTTATTGTCTTCAGTTTTTTAAGATTTTTTACTCAGGGGGTTTTTGAAAGCTTGTTTATTTTTCTTATTTAAAAAAAAATATTTTTCTTCATCTCGCTTCGTCATCTGGTATTTGCACCAGAGCTGAGGATTGCGTGAAGAATCCCTTTTTCCCTTCTTCGACCTTAAGGCCCTCTTCAGTTCTCACCTCTCCCTTACAATTATCATCATTATCTCTCTCTTTGCCATGCCCTTATTAACCTCTTACCTGTTGTTTATGGCTTTGCATTTTTTTATTTTTCCTCTTCTCTATCATCATTTTTGGGTCTATTTGCAACGAGATTTCATTCGTACTTTTAGATGTTCGTCACTTTGATTGTACAGTTTTTACCTACTTTGTTGTTTTGTTAATTTCGACAATATTTTATTCTTAGTATCACGGATTATCTTTGCATCTCTTTCTGGTTATATTATTGCAGGTATGTCCAATGTAATGCTGTTCTTATCATAAAACTGTACTGTCATTTATGTTATATTATTTTATAGTCATTTATGTCATTTATGTTATATTATTTTATAGTCATTTTTGTCTTTTTTTTCCTATAAACATACTCCCTGTCTATTTCATTTTAGTCGCAGCTTGTTATTGTCTTCCATGATTCACCCATTTCTCTCCGCTTTTCTTAGTCTTCTACGATACTGTTAACCTTCAATGCCGCCATTTCTCTTGATTTCAATATTCCCACCAACTCATTCAAATTCAGCTAACCGTTAAATCCCTCTTTCTTCTTCCTTCTTCTTCTTCCCGCCACTCGCGTGAGGGAGGTCTCGGGCTCCAGAGACCTTGATTCTGATTGGTGGAGCTCCTCCACCTCTTCTTCGTATCCTCTTGTCCTTCCGAGGTAGGGAATCTGGGCCGGGCCGGGAGGTTCAAGAGGCCCTCGGGCCTCCCAAAAACTTGCTTGCTTTTGCCTACCTGTCTGCTTGCTTTGCTTTCTTGCTAGTCTGCCTGGCGGAAGCGCACACACACAGGTGTTGACTATGCATGGGAAAAATTGTGGATGATCTTGACAAGGACGCCTTTGAAAGTAGTTTGGGGTCTCCGTGTCGTTGTGGGGCGGGTGATGACACATTCTTCATGTTATCATTGCTGTTGTTGATATTATTTTATGTTTCTTATTATTGTTTTTTATTCGTACAAGAACAGTTTATGTTTGTCTGTGGAGTGAGTGATGAGACATTCATTCCTCTATTGCTAATATTATTATTACTGTTGTTTTGTTGTTGATACTCTGAAATTTGGTGTTGTTTGTTGTAATAGTTGGCGCAGGTGGTTGTAATCTTAACCCCCTTTTTATTCGCATAAGAACAGTTTGTGTCTGTCTGTGGAGTGGATGATGAGACAATTCATTCCTCTATTGCTAATATTATTATTACTGTTGTTGCTGTTGTTTTGTTGTTGATAATTTGAAAGACAATTCTGCCTCTATTGCTAAATAATTCTATTACTGTTGTTGCTGTTGTTTTGTTGTTGATAATTTGAAATCTTGTGTTGTTTATTATAATAGTTGGCACAGGTGGTTGTAATATCTGTTATTCCCATTATTACTCTAGATTCACAAATTCTTTTTCATAATTACCTTTGCATGGGCAAAATGTCCTTTCGGCATGCAAAGCATTAATGAACCCACTATTCCATTCACTTGGGGACGCTTTAATAAAGTTAATGGAAAAGTTTTGTACCTGACTCGTCAGCTCGCTTTTCATAATGGTAGCCTGACTCTCAACTGTTATTATAATTTGCTTGTTTGGTTTGAGGTTCTCCGTCGTCATGACACTAAAGGTCACTGACACCTTCTTTGTGAAATACATTCATTAAAGAACTACATTGGTCAATTTTATAAATTTTCTATCAGAAAATAGCCCCGCTGACTCTTCGCCCGAGGATTTAAAAGTCCCTCAAAATATGACTTACAATTCTTTGATCGAATGTAACGTGAAAAATGATCTTTCTTTTAATCCTGTAAATAATTCAGAGCTGAAATCTTTTCAAGGCATCTTCAAGGATAGAAATTAATAATTTATCTCATTGCTGTCACATTCAAGGACAAATTCTTTCACATGGCATTCCATTTCATATATCCATAGTTTAATCGCTGGAATGACTCGGCAAATATAATTAACTCTTACGCTCAGTCGCGCCGTACGTGAAATTCTCACGACCCTGAGCTGTCCTGAGGTTGTTTTTTCTTTTTATTTCATCTAGAATATTCATCGACAAATTGTTTGGGCTTTGGCGTCTGTAGGTAAGTCATTTTTAATTTCATCCAGTAATGGTGCTCGAATCTGATGATTCAGCGGTTTTGCTAATGGGTCGAGCTGCCTGGAAATTCAGAATTATAAAAACTGATTCACACGACAAACATAGTAATAGCCGCTGTAAACACGCTTTCCTGTCTGTCTCTGCCTGTCTGTTTATATATATATATATATATATATATATATATATATATATATATATATATATATATATATATATATAATATAATATATATATATATATATATCTATATATATATATATATGTATATCTATACATATATTTTATATATTTATATATACATGTACATATATATCACACACATATATATATATATATATATATATATATATATATATACATATACATATACATACACACACAAACACGCGCGCACACACACACACACACACACACACACACACACACATATATATATATATATATATATATCTATATATATATATATATATATATATATATATATATAATTTGCGTACCTATTCATGGTTAAATACTGTCGCTTTGCGGATATGAGAAAATTCCATATAAAATAATTCGGCGTCAGACCAAGAAGCTGCGATTACCGGAGGAAGCACTTACGAATCCTTGAGGATTAAAGCAATTTATCCTCAAAAATATTTTTATATAATGCCGCGTAATTTCCTACGCTAAAACTGAAAACCCCAGTAGTGTTCTACTGGTTTAATTGAGCATTTTCAAGGTTGAAACTTATGTCAGAGTCATAAATAGAAGTCTATGTCTGAATAAATAGATTCCAGTAAATAGAAGCAAAGAACATCAGAACTAGCTGCGTCGTAACTCACTGAAATTATATGACTGACTTAAAAGTGGATTGTGATTCATTAGACCATACAATTCGAAGGTCAGACGGGTAAACTTCCCAAGAGAAGCCTTAATTGTTTCTTCGGAAATGAATGGAGAAGAAAAACGACTGACTGACTCTCTCTCGCTCGACGGGAAAAGGAAATGAAATGGGTTCTGCTGCTGCTGTTAAGCAACGTCATAATCTATGAGAGAGAGAGAGAGAGAGAGAGAGAGAGAGAGAGAGAGAGAGAGAGAAAAGACTGATCGGATGAATGACGCTTCGGCTGACAGAGTGTGGGATTCTATTTGATTTTAATTGATAGCCCAGGGGTTAAATTAAAGCCCTATTATGTCTTTTATCATTATTAGGGAGATCAGTTCCCTTTGACAAGACTTTTTCTCAAGTTCTAAAACTGAAGCTCTTGACGTTTCGTCTTACTTTCAACAATCTTGAAAGCTACCTCATTATAGATAATAATTTCGAATAATCTTGAAAGCTACCTCATTATAGATAATAATTTCGAATAATCTTGAAAGCTACCTCATTATAGATGATAATTTCGAATAATCTTGAAAGCTACCTCATTATAGATAATAATTTCGAATAATCTTGAAAGCTACCTCATTATAGATGATAATTTCGAATAATCTTGAAAGCTACCTCATTATAGGTAATAATTTCGAACAGTCTTGAAAGCTACCTCATTATAGTTAATAATTTCGAACAATCTTGCAAGATAGTTAATAATTTCGAGCAATCTTGAAAGATAGTTAATAATTTCGAACAATCTTGAAAGCTACCACATTATAGTTAATAATTTCGAACAATCTTGCAAGATAGTTAATAATTTCGAGCAATCTTGAAAGATAGTTAATAATTTCGAACAATCTTGAAAGCTACCTCATTATAGTTAATAATTTCGAGCAATCTTGCAAGATAGTTAATAATTTCGAGCAATCTTGAAAGATAGTTAATAATTTCGAACAATCTTGAAATCTACCTCATTATAGGTAACAATTTCGAACACTCTTGAAAGCTACCTCATTATAGGTAACAATATCTCGTGAATGAACTTTCCAGGAAAAGCAGTTCGTAACAAAATAAGTAACTACACGCGTACCATTTTTTCCAGAAAGTTAAAGTAAAATGGTATATCTATTCAAGTAAAGTATCACACTTTGCACAGTTTGGCTAAGGGAATTTCCAAATATTCTTTCCTTTACTATTGGTATCCCTTTGTTATTTATTGTTGGATTAACTTAATTCACATTTCCTTAAATACGTGTTAATTTATGGCAATATTTTAGAGTCTTCTTATCCCAGATAAATTATTTATATATCGCAAAAAACGGAAGATAGCTGGTAACTTCCTTCTTTCTTGATATATTTTCTAGATACCTTTTCCGCTGCAAGCCTTGAAACCCGAAACGGAATAAATGAAAGATTCCTAACTCCCAGACGGGATTCGAATCCGAGCTTTTAATTTCTGTCTTATTTCTAGACATTTTCTTTATCGCAGAATACGAAGAATGTTTTAAAATAACAGAAAGATTAGTTTCAAAGTCAAATTTCTTTTAACCATGGTGCAAAACTGCTTGGCTTGGTGCTTTGCAACTGAACTTTGAACGATTTGTTATTGATTCAAAGAATAGCTCCACGTTCCAACCCACTTAGATCCACGTTTTAGCCAAACACGCAAAAGGGGATAAAAAAAAATTCCTACAAGGACAAAATGTTCACAATATTCTCTACATTGGAAAATCATGCAACGGTTTTTTTTTTTTCATTCTCTGCATTGGAAAATCATGCAACTGGTTTTTTTTTTCATTCTCTGCATTGGAAAATCATGCAACGATTTTTTATGTTTTTTTTTTTTCATTCTCTGCATTGGAAAATCATGCAACGGTTTTTTATGTGTGTGACGTTCCATCATTCATCGTTAGAGTAGAGGAACCAAGAGGAGATCCGTTGAATTGATTCCATGACCACAACAAGAAGCCTGATGTCTATGGTCCAGGCAGTCGATACCAAGGTACGTATAGGCGCGTGAAACGCTTGGAGGGAATTAGATTCGACTAGAGAATCATCCTTCCTTGCCCGTAGCACGAGATCCATTATTTTCTCACGCTCTCGACCCATCGCTGGCGAAACGCCGCGTCTTGACATGATCCCACAACCTTCGGGGGCCATTACTTTACCAGCTCGACTGGTTCCTTTTTCTCTGTCTCCCTCACACCCTTCATTTTATAGCAACGAAGGGATTAGCGTAACGGTTCGCTCTCGACAAAGGAGAGGCTTCTGCGGATTCGACATTATGCCCCCGACAACAAGGATATGTCTTCTTCTTCTTCTTCTTCTTCTTCTTTGTCTAGAGAGGATAGAACAAAGCAATGGGGGAATTATTACCAGGCCGTAAATCTTGCAGGTATGCGAGCAGCGCTATCTGACATTTTACATTTCATGTTCGGCCTTTTTTTTCAACTCTCTCTCTCTCTCTCTCTCTCTCTCTCTCAGTAGGTCTTTTCTTCCATTTCGCTTCTCCCGTGAGAGGCATGAATGAGATCAATCCCAGGAAAGGGGGTGGTGATTAGATAACGTCTTAATGAACTATAATATACCCGATAGTTATTTGATCGTGGTGTCGTAGTAGCCAGGCTAATTGCCTCATCCCAAAATACTTGGATCCCCCTTTTCAGAGTGGTAAAAGCTTACAGTATATACTACATGTACACACACATACATACATACACACACACACACACACACACACACACACACATATATATATATATATATATATATATATATATAATACGTATATATAATGTATGAATATATGTGCATATACACACATAATATATATATGATATAGATTATATATATATATATATATATTTATATATATATATATATATAATAAATATATATACATACATACTTGTTTGTATATATAAGTGTATATATAAATATACATACATACATACATACATATGTGTGTGTGTTTGTTTGTACTTGTTACTGCAATTAAAGACATTTCCTCGACAAAAGAGAGAGTAGCGATTCAGAGACTTATCATCAGTTATATCAATCCACAGAATTAACCGCTCATATTTATGCGAATGAAGATTAAATCTATAAACGTCCTGACTTCCATAACCTGTATGATTAGCGGGCGAACCGGTTCCCTCTATATTTGCGGGCTCTCTACCTTACCTGTATAGTACTTTATTCGTACCTAGATCTACCTGTCTTTCTAAGCCACGCCCTAAAGTGACCGGGACTGCTGTTGAATTGATATAGGAGCTACCTGGTTTCTTTACAGTTTTTATGGCTTTTTTTATTCAGGTATATATATATGTATATATATATTTATTATATATATATATATATATATATATACATATATATACATATATGTATGTATATATATCCTTTAATCTAATAGGGTCCAATAAATTGATGGACCATTTTAACAAAATTCACAAAAAACAAAAAAACATGAGCTGTTGTATTAACATTTAATCCCGGGAATTTTTTTTAATTTTACACACGCATACACAAGTATATATGAATATATATATATTATATATATATATATATATATATATATATATATATATATATATATATTTATACACTTATATATATGTATGTATGTATGTATGTATATGTATATACACAAACACACTGACGATAATGCCTTCAAATTACATATATAATCCCTGAAACTAAAACAGGAGAGAGAGAGAGAGAGAGAGAGAGAGAGAGAGAGAGAGAAAAGACTGATATAAGGAGTAGTTCAAACACATCCAAAGGGACGCATGAGCTAAATGAGAGAGAGAAAGTGTTTGGAGTGAGAAAGAGAGAGAGAGATTCTCAACACCCCGTCGGATTTCGTGCACCCAATGGCATATATACCTGGCCGGCGTTTTAAAGTTGGCCCATACCTCCTGATGGATGACGCCGGCCGTCCCGTCAACTCATATATATATACCTGAGAGGTGATATATTCATTAAGGTTTTCTGGGTGGGGGAAGCGATGATTATTATCTGCAGTGACGAAATCTGTGCTTCCCTTTTGTTTAGTCGTTTACTTCTTTATCTCTACGAGGCTTTGACAACCTTAAACGTCATGCGAAGAAATGCGAACAGACATATGCTTGTAGATGTATCTGTAGAAGGTAAATACCCGAGCGTGCATACAATTTTACTGAATTTTTTATTCAAATTACCTAATCGTCTCCCTATTGAGTGCTTTATATTTATTAATTCTGTTAGCTTATCAGACCAACGTGGAACTTTGTTTTGTTGGATGAAGCTTTGATTTTGGTATTGCTTTATCAGCAGATTGATTGAAAAAAAAAAAAAAAAAAAAAAAAAAAAAAAACAAAAAAAAAAAAATATATATATATATATATATATATATATATATATATATATATATAAATTATTCATAAATATTTACTGCTGCTTTTGATATACTACCCTATATATACTATATTATATATATATATATATATATATATATATATATATATATATATATATCATAAATATTTACTGCTGCTCTTTGATATACTATCTCTAAACATGAAGAATTTCTAGTAGATAAAGAAAATACGATAAGTGCAGATTCTCTCTCTCTCTCTCTCTCTCTCTCTCTCTTCTCTTCTCTCTCTATATATATATATATATATATATATATATATATATATATATATATATATATAGAGAGAGAGAGAGAGAGAGAGAGAGAGAGAGAGAGAGAGAATCTGCACTTATCGTATATTTCTCTACTAGAAATTCTTCATGTTAGAGATAGTATATCAAGAGCAGCAGTAAATATATATATATATATATATATATATATATATATATATATATATATATATATATATATATATATATATATATACACATATGAGAGAGAGAGAGAGAAGAGAGATTGAGGAGAGATGAGAGAGAGATAGAGAGAGAGAGAGAGAGAGAGAGAGAATCTTGCAGTTTTTATTCGTACTAATTTTGTAATAGAAATTCTTCATGTTTAGAGATAGTATATCAAGAAGCAGCAATTAATACTTTACTATATATCATATTATATTTATCTATATTTTTTTATTTCCCCCTCCCACCCCCCCAGCACTTATAGTTTATAAAATATTTCTATATATATAATATATAGACATATATATTATATATTTTATCCAACCCCCCCCTATTTTTTCCCCCCTATATTTTTATAATATATATTATATATATATATACATATACATAGAGAGAGAGAGAGAGAGAGAGAGAGAGAGAGAGAGAGAGAGAGAGAGAGAGAGAGAGAGAGAGAGAGAGAATCTGCAGTTATCGTATATTTTGTAATAGAAATTCTTCATTTTTAGAGATAGTATATTAAATGCAGCGTAACATATTTCTCGATCATCAAGATCATCGCTCTCTAAATAAAAAATAAATAAATAAAATAAAAGTTTCACGCAACACGAAATGTAGGCAACAGGCAATATCAACATCCAAATCTTTGTCAATAAAAAAAAAAGTGACACACAACACGATGTGAGTCGTCGCATCTTGTGATCTAAGGAAACAAAAGGAAAGAAAGTAAGCCACAAAAAATCCTGTCTGATGGACGGATCAAACTGCCACAAATGAAAGAAAATTTGTTTTTTAACGTTTTTTTAAATTTTGAGTTTTCTCACCATCGGGCTGACCGGAAAAGCAGGGTTGGTGATTTTTTTTATTCTTTTAAAAAGGATAAAAAAATAAAAAAATCAGTTATTTATTTGATTTTTTTATTTATTAGATTTTTATTTTTTTATTTGTTAGACGTTTTTTCAATCCTTTTTTCCTTCAAAATGTATTTCATGACAGAATTACTATTGATCTATCTTTTAGGTTTCCAGTTCTGGCCTAAAGTATGTACTTGCAATATTTTTATATAAAAATAAATAGATGCAGCACAGTTATGCATAAGTATTTATTAACCTCCAAACCATATTTTTCAATTTGTTTGCTTTCAAATTTAAAAAATGAAAAAAATATATTTTTTTTAAAACCATAACTTTTTAAATGAAATTTAATTACTTGATTAAATCAGTTTAATTTAATCATTGCCAACCCTGCGGAAAAGTGGTTTTTGTTTTTTAAACTTTAATCTTCTTATCGACAAGTTGTTTGGCACATTCAAGGCGAATTGGGTCCAAGTTGTCAGCACCTGGTTCTTGAAGGCTGGATTGTCTTCCTTCAGGTAGAAAAGTAATCGTAAGACCAGTATTAAATACGTGGACACGTTCGTTTATACAGAGCTTAAGAAAGCGTGTTTAAACGTACACATATATGCGTAGCTTGACGCGTCTTTGTTTGTTTACCCTGTTGTTATTTTGGGTGCTATTTCTTTCTAGTACAAATCATATCTCTAATTGAATTTAAATTTTCTGACGTTTCTTAGCTAAATATTCTATGGAAAATTTTGTGTACGAAGTGATTTGTTTACGTTTTTATAACTCTTTTCCGTTATGCATATATATATATATATATATATATATATATATATATATATATATATATATATATATATTTATATATATAATATATATATTAGGGAGAGAGAGAGAGAGAGAG
>NC_087215.1:19568895-19576395 GCF_015104395.2 Macrobrachium nipponense | reverse complement strand
GATAATGTTAATTATTCCTGCGTTCTTGGATCACGACTCAGAGGGCCTAATCTTTTTTTGGGGGGAGGGGGGTGCAAAAAGGTTGTTAGATTATACCCTTGGTTTAGAAGTGTGAATTCTAGGAAAGGATGGACATCGGTGTATTGTTCATTCCTTTTTTTTTTTTTTCTTTAGTTTTTGCCTTACTGTGTTACATGTGTCAAATATTACAAAGCAAATCAGTATGCCAAAAAAGTGCATCAATATTACAATGTTGTTGGTTAAGCAGCAATCTCGTATATCTATTCCTGTGTAACTTTTAGTCTGGTATCATTGCAGACCTATCAACAGCAATTTGGTGCAAAGTTGCGATATTTAGGCTCAAAGATGCCATTTAAATATGTCCACGGGACGTCGCCTTTTGGAACGACATGTCCAATTGGGACCACAGCCATATTCAAAGTTACCTTTTATTCATGTTTAGATTCTTTGATGCACAATTCTTTTATTGTCTTAACCTGACTAGAATCACGAACGAGGTGTGATTCTTTAGTGACAAATTCTTATTTGACATCTGACCTCTGAATATGATCTTGACCTGTATTTCATTCTGCAGAACAAATTCATTTGAGAGGAAGGGGTCTCAGACATCGAGTTTCTACCAACGTCTATTCGAAAGCTTCGGCTAGGGTTAAATGACTATTTGACCTTTGACATCTCAGTGTAACCTTGACCTACATTCTTGGACCCATCAAGCAAAATGCTGATTTTCCATCACCATTAACGTTGTGTATAAAGACTGAACTCTTTATTTCCAAAGTTATTCAGAATGTAGTGCTTCAGTAAAGTTTAACATTAGTAGACTGTAGGATAATGCCTAGACGGCTGTGACACGGAACAGAAAGATTGAAAGTCTCGCTCATTTAAATTAGTTTCATTGTTATTTACGTTTGTTGCGGTTGCTTCTCACCTGTGTGGTCATTTCATTTCCACAAGAAAGGTCAACAGAATACTTTAAAGCATTTTCCTAATCTCTGTCCTTTACCAATTCCCTGGAACATACCCGCCACCGCTAGCACGCGTTAACCAAGATTTGATTTGTTTAGATTTCTATAGATTTTTGGCATTATGCCAAGCACTGGGGCAACTAAGGCCATTCAGCGCTGAAACGGAAATTGACAGTAAAAGGTTTGAAAGGTGTTACAGGAGGAAAACCTCAAAGCAGTTGCACTATGAAACAATTGTTAGGAGAAGCTGGACAGTAAAATGGAAGAAAGAGAATATGAACGGAGTTCCAGTAGAAGGAATGAAAGTAGTTGCAGCTAGGGGCCGAAGGAACGCTACAAAGAACCTTAAGTCATGCTTACATTGCAGCGAATGAGGTGCGCTGACGGCATTACCACCCCCTCCCCGCCCCATATCCCTTAACCAAGGAATGGAGCGAATGAATATTGCTCGCTCGTCCACGGCTTCAAACATTCCTCCCCATTTCTCTCCTCTGGAGGGAAGAACAAAAAAAGTATGCGATGACTCGTCCCATCTTGGGAGGAAGTCTTACAACAAAGAAAACCGCCAGAGCTGAGGCTGGAAGGTCAGACAGAGTTTCCAGTCTCGAAGCATAGGAGGTGAACAGGTTAGAGTGGGTGAGGACGGGCGTGCCAGGGCGGAGGGAACGTGGGCGGGCTGGTTTCCTCCTGAAGTTGGGCGTGCTGCCAGTTCTGCCTTTTTAAAAGTTTTGGCATGACTGGCGAAATTAATATATATTCATTCAAGCAATGAAGGGTAAATAACAAGTGTTCCCAAGCAATCTGTCCCCATCAAACTTATGATAATGGTGGGTCTTCGAATTTCGGATAATTTTGGGAGTGTTGTGGCCGGGCCATTCATCTTCTAGCAGTTTGATGACTACGGAAAATAAATCTCTCTTTTGTTTTATCTTTTTTCCCGCAAATGCATGACTGGGACGAGAGGTTGCGCTTGCAATATATTTATCTAAGCCGTTTATTTTTTTATCTATTGTCGGGCCTTTATCTCTTATACGCACATTACTTGTACTTTTTCGGTAATCGTTTATTTCCTGATGGTCCAGAAGGTAAAATCATTCGTTTTTAGACACATCACAAAACGTGAGGTTGAAAACCTTATGTCTTCCACTTCTCCCAGTGCTCAAACAAAACAAGTAGAGAATGCGCAGAAATATATTCAGCGCATTCGAGTTTTCTGTCCGGTGGTGGCCTCAGCCACGGCCCATAAAACACTTAGCCGCGCCCCATGGACATCAGCCACGGCCCAATGGTGGGCAATTTTGTTGGTACCTATAGCTCTGCCAAAAGTACGATTATGGCCAAATTCAACCTTGAATACAATAAAAACTACTGAGTCTAGAGGATTACAATTTAGTATGTTGGATGATAGGAGGGTGGATGATCAACATACCAATTCGCAGCCCTCTAGCCTCAATAGTTTTTAAGATCTGAGGGCAGACAGACATCACAATAGATTTCTTTTTCTAATAAGTCATTCCCAGACCTGACAGTATCCCCAGGCAATTTTCAGGAATTGAAATATATCTAAATTGGATTTCATAATATTTCATTTGAGTCTGAAGTTCATTCAAAGCCAATATCAGTTCAGCTGGGTGTAAGAAGAGCGAGAGTTTTTCACTGGAATGTTACAAATAAAGACGACTGGAGATTTAAACACTTCGGTAGTAATTAAGAGACCGACCGAATTGCCATCTTCTCCGTTTTTCACTTACTGATTTACTTATCAGTTAATTTATTTGTTTATCTATTTTTCATTTATTTATCGATTCGATACTCCGAAAGAGAAAGGCATGTGACAAGGAGGAAACAGATGAAGGATAAATTCCGAACAGAAATTGAGAGTGTCTAGTCCCACTGAGAAGCTCCCCCCCCCCGAGGAAGCTCCCCCCCCCCCACCCCACCCCCGGCAAAACTACCCCGCAAGAGTATGATTACCGACATAATTACGACGAATTCTCGAGAAAATTACAGTGTCTGTTCCTTTATAAAAGATTTGAAACGACATCTGTGGGCTCCCAGTCCCAGCATTTATTGTTACGCTGCTTTGTATCGTCTCTGTGCTCCTTAAAATAGACCATTACTTGACAGCTTAATTTCTTTACTTGTAATAGAACGTCCTTGTGTTTACTAATAGAGTATTCATTTTTGCTTGTTTATGTATGTTAGTAACTGAGATTGACAGGAAAGTATTTATGAATCTTTCAAATATCATTTACATAACTCGTGTACCAAATCCTTAAAAAATGACCGTAATATAAGGAAGGTAAAGACAGCAAGTCCCGGCCATATGAACTTTACGTACCGTCCCTGAACATGAACATAGGCATATACTTATATAATGGACAGCGGTGAGAGAACCTGTACCCGTGCTGGACGACGGTAAGTCTCAATGTGGATAATCGTTGTTAAATACATAAATAATATATGGGTACGCATTACATTTCAGCAGCTTTTATGTACGTAGGTCATATCTACCTCTAACCTGATTTTCTTCTTGTTTGTACTTTTATGAATCTATTTCTTCGTGTTTTTATTGGACATATTTCTGGGTAATTTTCTGTGAGCGTCTTTCTGATTACGCATTCATTTACAAATCAAATCCCTTAACATACGTGTCTCTATTTTCCATTTTGTATCTATGTACAAAATCGTTCAAGGCGTTTCTCCGTGTTTTCTGATTTTGTGGTTATGTATATAAAATCTGTAAAACTCTCTATTTCTATCTCTTAATGTTTGTTGATTTTACATTTAAATGGATGTATATTTGAGGTGAACTGAGGTGACAGCGTCTGAAAACCATGTGCATCGAAATGCATTATCTGGAGAGGAACAAAGTATAAGCTACAAAAAAAACCTGGCATTTAAAGATGCAGTTCCCTTTCTTGCCCTGTCTTCTGCTCCCAGTTTCCAGGAAGAAGATCCCTTCTGATTTGTAATCGTACTTCGTTCACAGTTCAGTGAATTCTTTTTTTCTTCTTTTTTTCTTGAATGAACTGGAAAGTAAGGATGGAGGAGCGGTTTTTTTTAAAGTTCATAGAGATATGACCTCTCTCTCTCTCTCTCTCTCTCTCTCTCTGTGTGTGTGTGTGTGTAACTCCAAAGGAGTTTTTCATGAAGCGTGAATAGATATATGCATTTGCATGTATGTAGAACCGCATATATTTGATTGCATATGCACGTAGATGCATGCAAAATTATGGATCGATATATCATAGACTTACAAGTATTGTGGAAGTATGAGTAGCTTATTTTGAGTAATCTAATATAAAAAAAAAATAACGTCTTTTGAAATCGTATCTTCATTATTACGAATTTGGCAAAGCTGGTGGTTGATTTTCAGAAGGGAAAATATGAAGAAAATAAAAAATGATTTCCTTTCTGCAGTGGATTTTGAAAATGAAACAGGCAGCGCCTTTTTTACTCCTCTGTAAAAGAGAAGGAATAAAATCAAATTATTTCCCGATTAAGAATGGGAATGAAACCATGTTTTGCTTTGGTGTCATTGTTTCTTAAAAAAACTATAAAAACATGTTTAATTTTTTATATTACATTTTCCGTATTAAAAATTAATCGATTTACTTCGGTGAAATTTAATTTGACTTACTGCCTATATTTTCATGCCAAAAAGAAGATAAGATTTTTTTGCTTAGATAGATTTAGAGAGAAAAAAAATCGTATCAATGTGCTGGGTAAGATATTCCGAATAAAAGAAATGTCTTTTCTGTAATACATTTTAAGAATGAGAAACCAATGAAAATGTTTTATTTGACTAATAAATGAAAAAAAAATATATTTTGACGTATATATGGACCTAAGTCATCCAACTCAAAAAAAAAGAAAAAAAATTGAATAAATTATAAAATACAAAAAAATTGAAAAATCAACGCAGAACTTTCCTGTCAGATTAGACAGAGGGAGGAAGAGCTGGAAGCGACTTGAAGGAATACTCGGTCTCGAAAATTTCAAGGTTTCTGAGTCCTGGAATTCCAGTGACTCCAGAAGAATTTCCGGGTGATTTTCTCCTCTTGGGACTTTTTGGTCTTCAGGTCTGGTCTGTTGATGGCAGGCACTTCCGGGCTCAACGGGCATTCATTTTTCGATTGTTTGATAAGTGTTTTCTTTTATAATTCACACAATCAACCTTTAAATGTACACATACTATTATATGGATATATACATACATATATGTATTGGAAGTAATCAACGTACAATCACGCGTGGAACAGAAATTAATTTCTGACTCACGCTGATATCGAACCCAGATCATTTTATGCTCCGTGTGGTTCAGTTGGTGGCGCCCTTGCCTTTCAATTGAAAGACCTGGGTTCGATCCCGATGTGAGCCAGAAATTTACATATACACACACACACTCACACAACACACACACACACACACACACATATATATATATATATATATATATATATATATATATATATACGCATATATATTCATACACCATACATATATCCTTAAAGTTACAACAATCGCGCGCACAAGCACACACACACACATACACGCTGCCGGCCGTTGCTTTTGAACCACAGGCCCAGATTCGAATCCTGACCGGCGAAGTATATAGCATTTATAATTTACAATTCCCTTTGGGGTGTGCAATGTATCCCAAAGGTATACACAATTCGATATCAAACGATACTTGTGGCTTAATAATATTATATATATATATGTATATATAATATATATAAAGATATATATATATATATATATATATATATATATATATAATATATAATATAAATTAATATATAATAATATTAATTAAGCCACAACGTATCGTTTGATATCCAATTGTGTATACCTTTGGGATACATTGCACACCCAAAGGGAATTGTAAATTATAATGCTATATATGTATGTATGTATATATATATATATAATATATATACATGTATATATGTGTATATGATATGTGATATATATATATGTATATATATATATATGTATATATATTATATTATATATCTATATATATATATGTATTATTTATATATTATTATATATAAATTATCATTATAATTAAATATATATATATAAGTTATTAAAATAATATATATATATATTATAATATAATATATAATAGTTAATTATTAAAATAATATAAATAATATATATATATAATATATATATATATATAAATATATAATATATATATATACATATATACAGGCTTATGTAAATACATACTCCCGTATATGACCTTTTACATAAGTTAACCCAAAGGAGATCTGTCACGACCTTACTCAAAGAATATTCCTGTAGTAGACAGCACTGCCATTCTTAATCTGAATTCAGTTTCCTGATCTCCCATTAAGCGTTCAAGAACCTGATTCTTAAAACCACGAGTGGATAGTGAATACCGTTCCCCCAAGGTCGGATCTTCATTCCAGTTAATTTTATTTCATTATTCACATATTTACTTCCCAAAGCAAATTCGGTCGATCGATAATGAGTGCAAAGCAGTATGGAGCGTTCAAGAAAGTGTTTGACAGTGTGGTTCTATCTATCTATCTATCTCTCTATCTATATATATATTCCCCCCTTTTTTTTATATATATATATATATATTATCTATATATATATATAAATATAATAATAATATATTATATTATAATTATATAATATATATACTATATATCGAGCTACAAATGTCCTTTAATATCTAATTCGCTCTACCTCGAAATTAATATATTTTCATATATGTTTAACCGAAAGGGAATTTTTTTTTTAAGGCGATAATAGAATTGCCGGCTGACGGGCACGAACCATCGACATCTTCAATTCCAGGACGGCAGTGAAGCCTTAGCCCACCCCGCCACCTTCGGTTAAACATATATGAAAATATATTAATTCCGAGGTAGAGCGAATTAGATATTAAAGGACATTTGTAGCTCGATATATGTATATGAATCACGGTAATGTGATATGACTTATATATACTATATACGCATTAAGCTACAAATGTCCTTTAATATCTAATTCGCTCTGCCTCGGATTTAAGCCGACGAATTTATTATCGACTAAAAAATTCCCCTTCGGATAACATATATGAAAATATATTAATTCCGAGGTAGAGCGAATTAGATATTAATTACATCTGTAGCTTTAATTGCGTATTATGAATCCGGCGGTTAAAAGATGATGTGACTCAATATATATATACTATATACATTCACAAAATATATACTCTATGCATATAAATGCACACACATATTATATATAATTTCTAAATCACATCGGGATCGAACCCAAGTTTTTCAATTGAAAGACAAGGGCGCCACCAACCAAACCACACCACCGGCCATAAAGGAAATGGGTTCGTTCCCGATGTAGGCCAGAGGCTTATTTCTATTTCTACTCCACGCGTGATATTGTACTGATAACTACTAACATATATATATATATATATATATATATATATATATATATATATAACTAAACGTCCATAGCACAATGG
>NC_087215.1:19541395-19563895 GCF_015104395.2 Macrobrachium nipponense | reverse complement strand
CCACCCCCGCTCCCCGCCCACGCCATCGAGCAGATCCGCTTCGCTGAGGAGCAGCGCGCCCGTGGGGTCACTTTTCCCGACTACTAAACGGCTGGGGGTCCTTCCCCTCCAAGAATCGGAACTGTCCCTCCTGTGAAGGATCTCTCTCCTCATGTACAGACACTTAACCCACAGGATGCGTGTTGACGCATCTTTCCCAGAGTCTTTCAAAAGCTCCTGCAGGAGATGCACTTGTTCGCGTCCTTCCCGAGGCTTTCGGGAGTTCCTGAGGGATGCTTATTATCCATGTTGTCTTTCGTAAGCCTCTTTTGATATGTATTTTATATATCTTTCCTCCTCGGTGGGGCCCCTCTTTTTCAGATAATCAAAAAACAGACTAAACAAAGTTACCAAAGTCATGGGGGAAGTGACATGATACATATCTGTGTACCTGTGATGTTGTTCCTGTAATAAAATGATGCATTTACGTCGAGTACTTTTCATTCTTCTTGCTTTCCATAAATGTTCTACTGCAAGGTTCTCGCTTGGTCCTACCACCATTTCTATATACGAACGTATGCTTATATGCATGCACGTACAAGCATACATTATTCATAAACACATACATTTAACTTTTATAAATTTTCAGCTGAAAACCCTTTTGGGGCAGAGTCAGTGACTGTCAGCCCAAGAGGACTCCAAAGGGAAATCAGCCTGCACAGGAAGACAAGTTATAGGAAAAAGTGATCTACATTGAATAAATATGAATAAATAGGACCGAACTGAAAATAAAACGTATACAACTGATACTCAGGAGACGCCAGCAAACAGCGGGAATGAATAAGTTCATTGTTTGCATATCTGGAGATCGGGATATTGGAATATTCCACAGCTGCATTAGGGAGACTAGTTCGAATTTTAGTTGTTAACAAGATAAAAATCCAAGCGAAATCTCTTTCCCTTTTATTACTCAAAGCCATTTCAGAAGCATTGAGGCTCAAGTAAAGAATAGCCCGAACGTTATTCAGCACATCACAGCGAAATAGAGAAGAGAAGACTGCAATATACATTTTTTCCTTAAATCAAGGATTAATTCATCCACGTTTTGAACATCGACGAATCGGGAAACTCACGCGGAGTGAACTCTTCCCAGACAATACACGTCTCGCTGGCCGTATCGTAATCAATCAACAATTCTTAATAGAGTATTGACGTAAAGCAAAAGAAAAAAATTGCCAGGGAAAGATGCTCATTTTACAGGGAAAAGTCATAATTCTTCGGGTCTGACTTATAGATTTCCATAAAGCACGTGACTGAAGTCCGTGCAATTTTGCGGAGTTAAATAACACGGTACGAGATAATGTCCGGAAAGAAACAGGTTTAATCCGTGTGATCATGATGATTCTGTTCGCGTATTCATTTTGGTGAAAGGAAAAGAATCTATTTACATAGTCAACAGAAAACGAAAAACCGAATTGCGGCGTTTCGTTTTCGTCTGACTTTGCAAATACTCTTATATATGTGTGTGTATATATATATATATATATATATATATATATATATATATATATATATACTATATACTATGTATATATATAAAATATATAAAAACACATATCGTGCTTTTAAGAAATCAGTCAAAAGGATCCACAGTAATATTCTTGTTTGTCCAGATGAAAATATGTCCACAAATATATTTCGTATGGATAAACGAGAATATTACTGTGGATCCTTCTACGGATATATATATATATATATATATATATTATGGTATATATATATATATATATATTTCTTTTGTTTGTTACGCGTTATCACGAAGTAACATGGTTACGGGCAAAGAAAAAAAAAAAATACTGAATAAAAAGGGAGATATAAATATTAATCTATCGAAGTTAAAATTTTCAGCAAATTTCAACTCTCGAGAATTACCTGCCAATTCATCTTTTTATAACAGAAACGAATGAATATAAAAAAGAATGAGTGATGCGAACGTTATGAGTAATTGTGCAGAGATATTTCACGTCTAAGAAATCAATTTTTTAGTGCTCTATAAAAGAAAAACTTTTTTTCTCTCTCTTTCTCTCTACGCAATTTTTCTGTCCGCCCTCACATCTTAAAAACTACTGAGGCTAGAGGGCTGCAAATTGGAATGTTGGTCATCCGCCCTACAGTCATCAAACGCACAAATTTCAGCCCTCTAGCCTCAGTAACTTTTTTGCTTTACAATTAAATTCAGCCATAATCGTGCTTCTGGCAACGATATGGGAAAGGCCACCAACGGGCAGTGGTTAGTTTCATGGGGCGCGGATCGTACAGCATTATACCGAGGCCTTGATTATATACGCCGTAGCGGCTGTACAGAAAACTGGATTGCGCCTAAGAAACTCCGTCGCATTTTTTTACTCGTTTTTAGGAATAGTAATAAAATAAAAAAGTGACTTGAAGCACAGTCAGCCACAACATCAGACAGAGAAGCCATTCTTTCATTGTCAATTCGTCTCGTATTATTTTATCAAGTCTGCGAGGAATTATTTGTAAACAAACATCGTGCATTCGACCTCGGTAAATGTGCATAACTCCTTTTGTCCGCTGAATATGATCAGTCCAATCGTGCATTAACGATCACATTTCTCCCGATTTTCTGTAATACTGCAGGAGTTGCCAATCGTTATGCCCAATCTCCGCGAATTATACTCGGTGCCAACCGTGTAATCATATCTTATACGGTATCATTAGAGATTAGTCTCTTCGATCTTTATCAACTTTACTTTCTCTCGGCCTTTCTAGCATCTAAGGAAAGAATGAGAAGAAGAAGAAGAAGAAGTGAACGGCATCATGGGAGAGCAACTTTGTTGTTGGTTGACTAGCCAACTGACTGCTTTGCACGCTGGCCAGGTTGCTTGGTTGATAAACTATTCATGCTTTTGGGTTCTCTCATGGTTAGATTATGACATTTGCCGTTATCTTGTCTCTTTCCGTGTTCATATCTGTCATTTGCGTTACTTAGTAAGCTCTCTCGTGGGTTAGATAGTTCCTACAGTAGATTCACATCAACCGTGCACCTGATGTCTATGCCAGTCCCTTACGACGCTCCTGATTGGCTGTTGATAAGCCAATCACAGGGCTGGAAGCTCAGAGTCTCTCTCGAGGGTTCACATAGACAGGATGTATGTTCCGCCTCTCCTGAGGGACACTTGAAAGACGTATCCCTCAGGAAAGGTGGAACATATATCCTGCCTATGTGAACTCTCGAGAGAGACTAAGAGTTTCCAGCCCTGTGACTGGCTTATTAACAGCCCATCAGGAGCGTCGTAAGGGACTGGCCTAGACATCAGATGCACGGTTGATGTGAATCTACTATAGGAACTCTTCGATATCGAAGTATTCATCAGTAATGCCTTCCCAGGTCAGGATTAAAATGCACCTGTATCAATATTCTTAAGTATTTTAACTGACTTTTGAAACAGGTGTTCTATTAGTGGCCTACTAGTGCTATCTCCTTTATCAAGAGGAGAATGTTGACAGCAGTTGAGATGGATGGCCTGCATGGCAATCGAACCCAATTATCCACTAATTACTGTTTACTTTAGCAGATTTCTTGAAGATACTTAGTACCCGTTGATGATGTTGATGCTACGTGTCAACATCTCCACGCAATCCAGCACAAATTAGCACTAGGATGCAAATTACGCGTTTGTTTATAAAAGGACTTCACGCTTGAGAGGAACATGCCCTGCGTCTGAGCCATTCGTTCGGCCTGACCTCAGCTGACCTTTCTCTAGACGTCTCCAATGTCATAATTCATGTGGCGAAAGCCTTTTAAAAGCCTTTTGTTCTGTAGGTATCCTCTCTTTTACTCTGATTTATTACTGTTTCGCGTCGCTTTCAGATTTAACCGCGCTGTTATCAACTCCGTAATTCTTTGCATACTTTAGATATTTGTTTTGAATTTTTCTTTATTTTAATCGTTGGACTGAAATGGAAAATGTCGAAAGTCCTTATCTGGAAGAAAAAGAAATCTGGGATGTATTCAATATCAATTGTTCCTAAAAGTCGTTTGAAGAAAGCAAAAAATATCACAAAATTAATTTGCCTTGAAAAACTATTTTTCAGGGGTACCACAAATTACTTCTAATAGTAAAAAATCCGATACATGTTGGGAAACATTCTTGTTTTATTTTAAGAAAACTTTTCTATCTTCGGGAAATTCCATTTCAATTGTCGGCAAACCTATCATAGCAAAAAATAAAATATAATACAATAAAATAAAAAAATAAAATTTGCAATAAATTGTGTTACAATCTCCAATGTTCGTTACTGTATTTACTGCGCAAACACATTCCCAGAAGTAAGCATGTTCTCTAATCAGGTACGAACTGTTCAGTATCTTTCTTAGTTATGCACACGGCGTAGTGTATTAAAAAAAAAAGGAGAAAATGAATGCGCTGCTTAGACAATCTCTACAGGCAATTAATTTTCTCTCTCAAATCTTACAATGTTTTTTGCATTAGAAGCAACCACAGCACTGGCAGGAAGTAATACAACAGCAGCAACAACGACAGCAAATATAATAATAATAATAATAATAATAATAATAATAATAATAATAATAATAATAATAATAATAATAATAATATTATTATTATTTTATTATTATTATTATTATTATTATTATTATTAGTATTTGTAGCCGTAGCAGCACCTATCAGTAAACCGACATGTCTTCGCAGTACTTTACTTGCAATTCATTTGGAAATAACTCTATGGTTTTACCAGATGATTACAAATCAAATCAATATAATCGTAAAATGCTATCGTGTCCATTTTCCATACACACACACACACACACACACCACACATATATATATATATATATATTATTATATATATATATATATATATAAATATATATACATATATTATATATATATATATATATATATATATATAATAATAATAATATAATATTTATAATATATAATATGTATATATATAATAGGGGTAGGGACTGGTAAAAATGCTGTTACAACAGAATTCCATCCAATAAAAGGAGCCCATAAAAAACGTCAAAATATAGAAAGTAATTTTACTATATTTCAGAGACTGCTGTCTGAAGAGAGAGACAGCAGTCTCTGAAATATAGTACTTACTTTCTATATATTTTGGCGTTTTCATGGGCTCCTTTTATTAAATGTCATAGGTATATATATATATATATATATATATATATATATATATATATATATATATAAAATTTTCCATTACATCCCCAAATAAACACAATTATCTCGCTTTTGTCTAGCACTTCCAAAGACTCGAACCCCGAAAATTCATACATCAACTCGAGTGACGCATATCCATAAAGCAAGTGGAGTTACGGGCTTTCCTATACTGTGAGAAGCAGGAAGGTATATCACGCTACTTTATTACTGATACAAGCACAGCTTTCTCTGGCTGCTTTCACGGTATTGTTATACAAGAGGCACCGGTCTGCGAAAGTTGTTTGATATAATATGGAAGTAGGGGTTTCAAATGTTTTCGCTTCTCAAACATTTCGGAAAAAGTTAAGTATATCTTAGTTTGACCAGAACACTGAACTGATTAACAGCTTTCCTAGGGCTGGCCTGAAGGATTATATATTTTTACGTAGCTAGGAAGTAATTGGTTATCTAGTAACGAGACCTACAGCTTATTGCGGGATCCCAACCACATTGTAGCGAGAAATTAATTTCTAATCACCAGAAATAAATTCCTCTGATTCCACGTTGGCAGAACGGGGAATCGAACTCGGGACTACCGAATCGGTAGGCGAGCACTAAAACCACACGTCCAACGAGGATTGATTGATTGACTGTAAGTTTTCTGGCATCCTGATGTATAACGAGGAAATCGCACATTTCGGAAGCGGATGGGAATTTTATACAGATGTTGTAATATCATATTCTTTAAATATACACAGCAACTTTCGTCTGCTTTGACGTATACATAATTAGCTGAAAAAATCCTTTGATCAAGGAAACTGATACTGTGTAAATATACGACTGCACCCATAGCTGCAGACTGCCTACAGAAAATCTAAACTAAATCTAATTTAAGTGGGCACACTATTTAATATAAATTATTATCCTTTCAATACTAATCTTTAAAAAAACATTAACAGCAACAGCGCACAACAAATGTGATAGCAACAGCAAAAATTGCGAAAATGCATTAATATTGGGAAGTGAAAAGTACTCAAACGACAAGTCGTTTCCGTATTCTCGTCTTGCAAGAGGCCTCCATCATTATCATCTTGCACTGAGGTGAGGTCATTATTGGGTGCCTAATGCCTCAAGGTGACCCGACGCTATTTTGTAAGAGCCAGGAACAAGGCGATGCGAAAAGTCTCCTCTTAGTCGTCGCTGCGATCGTCACATGGAACCAATTCTTAGAAATACGACTCGAGAGAAGGTGTTAAAAGTGAAATGAAGACCATATTATAATAAGGCCATCAATTGTTTCCGAGTATCAGTCATTCTCCGGGAAGTTTGGCATCCAGCGTGAACGTGTACTGTACGTGTCCAACATTCTCATTTTCACGTTCGTGCGGCGAGGTGATAATTAGCCAGATTTTTTGTGTGGAATTCAGCGCAGTGAATTCCATCTTAACAACTCTTTTACATTCTTCTTCTTATCTTTAAGAGGCAGAATTTTCTTAAAATGTGATGTTCTGCTTTTGTATGACAGTCATTCCGTTAGATTTCTCGTGATGTTTCCTTTTCTTTGAAAGCAAAGCTGATGACGATGGTGATTCCGAAGTTTCTAATCGGCACCAATACATTCTTTTCTTTAACAATGCTAAATATTTTTTCTTACCTTGCTTTCTGTCTGCCTTTCAATCGACTCTGAATCTATCTTGGCAACTGCTCAACAGTTCTCATTATTATTGTTCGTGCTTCTATAACATCTATTTACTTCTTCTTTTGTCTACTGACTTATATGTTTATCGATGTGTTCTACTCTTTCCACGATTCTCTATTTCCCATTGTGTTAGTTTATTAACAGGGTTTCCTCGCTTTAATTCTGTTTTCCGTCAGTTAGTTTATTGAAAAAAATACAAATTCTTTTCTCTCCCTCTCATGACAATGTAAATTTACCTTAATATTAGAATTGAAAACATTTTCCGGGATATTTTCTATAACAAAACTTTGGAAATCCCTCCCAGCTTTTGTGCTTCCTAACTCTCCTGCAACCTCCCTCCCTCCCTACTTCTCCCTTTCTTCCCTACTTATTCTCATTCTCTCCTGGCCTAGGCTACCGAAAAGGGAAGAAATGCAACTCGTGGAAATCAATTTCCTCTCCCTATTTTCACGCCTCCGACGAAGTCCTTGAAGTCACCAGGCTGGAAAACTATTTATATATCCTCTTCCCATTGACCTCGAAAGGTGCTTAGCATAACGCCAGATCAGGGATGCAGCCAGTACGAACGGTACTACCACTCCCCCCTTCCAACACCACCAGGCGCCCCCCCCCCCCCCCACCCCTTCTCTCTTTCTTTCGAAAGTTTTAATACAAATTGTAAGAGAATTCTTATTCAGTCTTTTTTTTTTTTTTATAATTCTTATTCGATTCTTTTCCTTTTTAATTTTTTTTATTTTTTTTGTCTTGAGAGCATGAATTTCGTGATACTGAATATGCCTCGTTTTCATGTCTGCATAAGCAAGCATGGTTATCATTGTAAGTTCGTGCGCATACATTTGTATATAATGTCATGTACTGATTGTTCAGGCCCAGTTATAAACGTACTGGAGAGAGAGAGAGAGAGAGAGAGAGAGAGAGAGAGAGAGAGAGAGAGAGAGAAATATGAAGGGAGCTTGTAAAAGGAAGGGCGTTTATACCATCGCAACTATAAAAAGTTTTGAGGAATGAAGTGTATACAAAAAAAGAAAAAAAAAAAAAAATCAGCCCCAGTGGAAACCTGTTTTGGGGTGAGACTTCTGTAGGTCTTGTAGTGGGCCCAGGCTATCACGTGCTACAGAAGAGGGATTCTCAGAGAACATTTCCCCAGATGAAGAGATGTTACAAAAACTGGATGGAGCACTTCAGGCTCTCTGCAGTTTGGAGTTTGTTTGTGTGTGAGGGATTATCATCGGTAGCTGGGAAAGGTAAGAGTGGTAGCGAGAAAAGCAGTTTATCCGGTTTTATTACAATATGCTATGAATATACATTAGCATAACAAAGCATTTGAACAATTTCATACACATTACTGTGAGCTGTTTACTGAGGCGAGTCAGAAAAGATTTTTCAGGAAAATTCTTAGAAAAACAATTAAAAGAAAAATGATGTACGAGAAGAATGGTGAGAGCCTTCAAGATAAAGGCATACCTGTCACAGACTGCGTTCTTCCCCGAATATACAGGGTGTCGATAAAGTCCCATACCATTCTGAGCAATAAATACTTCTAATGGTCCTGGGACTTTATGGACACCCTGTATTTCTTTTCAAAATCATTGCGTTATTGTTATTGACTTGAAGTAAATTCTCTCGCAGTGCTAACTACTTCTCAAAAGTTAAATGACCCTAACTGAGAGTGGATTATAGCCAAATCTGCACTCATCATGATTCTCCTACTGAACTTTGAAAGAGGCAAAACGAGGGGAGAAAGTGGAGACGTAGTGAAAGGTTTAGCATCACTGAAAAGAAGAACCTTAAGTTTTGAGGTGGTCTGATCACGAGGTGGGAATGGAGGATCAGATGGATGACAGGTGGATGACAGATCGAGAGGGCGTTGGCTTGAAGGGGTGAATGAAGCAAATGAAAATAAGGCCTCAATGTCCATGAGGCATGAGAGTTCATTGGAAGCAGGTGATTACTGCAGTTAGTATAGGGGTCCACCTTTACAAGAGGAAACGACTTACTTGTGTGTGTATATATATATATATATATATATATATATATATATATATATATATATATATATATATTATAATACGTAAATAAATTCTTCTGTTAAAAAAGGTTGCGTCTCGAGTCTAAAAGGTCCATTAAAAACACTGGTTAAAGCTAAGGACTATATTAGGTGGACTGACTTCTGCACTTGATAAGGGCGGATGTTAGTCAATCGAAATGTGGTCTCCTTGTAAACCAGTGTGTTTTAATGGGCCTTTTGTACTTGATATATATATATATATATATATATATATATTATATTTTATATATATATATATGATTTTTCAAATGTTAAATTAGTCTTAAGGGATGCATATTACATTCCAATAAGCTTGAAAAGTTTACGGTACACTGTAAATAGAGTAGGATAACAACAATACCTAATAATTTGTGGAAAACAGTAGAAACTGATAAAGAAATAGAATACGACAGCAATAAGCATCGATTGAAAGAATCGACAACGTAAGCATACACGAGAGAACTTGAATAAGAAGAAGGAGAGAAAACGCGAAAGACAGAGATGAATGAAACATAAGTCGTCGAAACTGCAGACCCACGAAAGGGGTCAATAAGAGTACGAAAGGTAATAACAACAAAACCCGATCAATTTAGATGTCTGATGCATAAAGAACGAAAAATTTATGTAACTGAGAAAAGCTGATGAAAGTGAAGGGGAATCGACCGATAAGGACAAAGAAAAGCGCCGATGACTTCTGAGATAATGGTAATGGGAGACGCTAACAGCGATTGAATATGACAGGGAGAGGTACAACACCTGTCCAGATCAGGTACAGAATATAAATATTGTGGTAATTGAATGTACCTTCGTTAATGTATTTAAATGAATTTATCTTTTATACATACTGAGCAGGTGTTTACGTTGCAACTGGTATTTTCCTTTCTTTTTCTAATTCTATCTTTTTTTAAGAGCTTAACAAGAAAGCATTGTAATGTATTATATGTTTACCAATATCCTACGTGTTAATGACTATGTTTTCTGACATAATCAAAACATTGTCCATTCGCTCCCTAATGACCACGAGTCCAAATTCTGGGTTTAAATTAATGACTAGGCAACCAAAACCCATCTACAAATAAATAATGAAAAAAAGATAAGGAAATGAAACTCATTAATGCTGAGAAAGAGAATGGAATGAATCTAGCCAGAGACGAAAAAAAAAATTGAATTAATGAATTGTTGATCTCTCGTAAACCAATGTAACATTGCATCAGCCAGATTGCCTGGCTGCACAGAATACCGAAGGGCGTTAGAACGCGAGATTGTTTGGGCATGTGGGATACCAGGGGATCGCCTGGGCACGCAGGTTGGGAAGGGAACGGAAAGGTTTTGCCAAAGGTAAAGGAGGTTTTGGTTAGTCGTTGATGGGCAAAAAAGTAGAGGGATTTCAAGAAAATATCCTCTGGGCTACTAGCGGATCTGATCATAAGGAGAGAGAGAGAGAAGAAGAAGAAGAAGAAGAAGAAGAAGAAGAAGAGAGAGAGAGAGAGAGAGAGAGAGAGAGAGAGAGAGAGAGAGAGAGAATTGAACTGAATATAGAATTTTGGCCAAAGGCCTATGAGGTCATTCAGCCACTATGAATCATTTGTTAGGGGAGGGTGGAAAGTAAGACGGGGTATAATGAGAATATGAAAGGCGGTACAGTAAAAAGGAACGAAAGAGGTTGCAGCTAGGGGCCGAAGGAACGCTACAAAGAACCTTAAGTAACGACTGCAGAAAGGAGAGAGATAGAGGGAAAGAGATTCACTTTGAAATCTGACGACAGATTGGAACCAAATTACCGACGAATGATGTATGTTGATGTCTTCATTCTGAGCGTGCGAAGTCACCATTATCGTTCCCTGCTTACTAATTCTCACGCTCAAAATGAGACTGAAAGTTTTATGGAGCAGTTGTAGTCGTGCACCATATGCAGTCTTTGAAAGAAAGTATATATATATATATATATATATATATATATATATATATATATATATATATATATATATATATATATAAATATAGTAGCCCAGTAAAACACTCTGGTTTAAAGCTAAGGACTACTATATTTCGGTGGACTGACTCCCACCCTTACAAGTAGTGAATGACAGAAGTAGTTACATTGGCGAAATATTTAGTGGGAGATATTATGCCCTTAGGTGTGCGTGTGTGCGCGCGCGCATAACTTCTGAATTCATGTATACCTGCCCCTTTCTTTTATTGGAATACGTAGGCACACATATATATAATAACCTAATAAATATATACACGTAAATATACATTAAAATCTATGTATACATATATATATACATACATTATATATATATATAATATATATAATTATATATATATATATATATATATACACATACATGCATACATACACGTATTCACAACTCTGTGAGTGTCCTTGCCTAAGCATGTATGTAATTGTACACTCACACACACACATTCGCTTGTGATTAAATAGACACTGACGCAATAAAAACGACATATGTGCGTGTCTTTCACTACGTCTGGCCAATGCATAGAAAGGGAAGGGGCGAATGAAAAGAAAAAAAAAAAAAAAACTCGAAGGGGCGGGGCCGATCGACCTTGATTCCTACTAGACCTGGACAAGAAGGAGAGGAGGAAGGTCCTACCTATATCATTACGGCGTCCCTCTTCAGTCGAGAAAGTGGAAGGGAGTATATAAGGGAGCGGTTCCTTCCACAGAGCAACAAGTCGTTCTTGGATCGCCTCTCGAGCAACATGAAGTCCGTGAGTATTAGTCGAAAGTGGGGGGAAGAGCGCTTTCGAAGTGGAGTCTGTGAGCATTAGGGAAGACAGGAGATTTCTTGAGGGAAAACCCGTGGTCTAAGGATTTTATCCAGTGATTGTATTTACCTTTGACCTCAATGGGAAACGAAAGCAAAGGACGGCATTTCCTTGGCTGATTGTAAAGGGACTGGAGCACTTTTTTCTTTTTCTTTTAGTGGGTAGATGTTTTTTCTCGGTAAAAGCCGGTTTTTGGTTGAAGAGGTGACGAAGCTCATTTCATATTTTCTTCTTTCTTTCATAATGAATGTAGATGATTCGCACGCAACTTAGTTTGTCGAGTTTACTCTGTAATACCAGTGATTTCATGTCTTTCCTCTCCTTCCCTCACCAGTTGCATTATATTTCATTGCCTATTAAGTCAGGTAGTTTGCTTAAATATATAATTTTCCATTATGATCATTAAAGCCAGTCATTTTGATAGGGTATTCAAGCAACTCGAACATTTACCAATAATGAATTATTCGAAACTTTCGTAACTTTTGGAAAGTTGAATGGTCAATATATTATATCAAACTTCTTGAAGACCTAATACTTTTCCGCAATACGGTTGATTTGATCAGATTTGGAGTTCAAATTTATCTCGCGTTTTTATAGTTCACTCATTATTCATTTATTGAAAAATCTTTGTTAATTTATTTAGATGTCATCAATAGATAAATAAATGAATAAATAGATCAGTAAATTAATAAATTTCTAAAGTTAATAAAATAATGAACAGAAGCCATCGAGCAAAGCACATTTCATTCCACGAGAAAACATTTGAAGAGAAGACGTGGAACTCATTCTGATCTCCTTCCTCCTCGATGCCCAACAGGTCATCCTCGCCTGCCTAGCCGCCGTGGCCGTAGCTGCCCCCCAGTTCGGGCAGCCCCAGCAGCAGTTCTTCCAGGGTCCCCCCGTGGCCATCTTGAGGGACGAGCGCCAGGATCAGGGCAACGGCGAATTCGCTTACACCTTCGAGGCTGACAACGGCATCAGCGAATCGAGGAGGGGTTATCTCGGGGCCTTTGGGCAGTCCAACATGGAGGGATCCTTCAGGTAAGGAAAGGATGTCACTGAGCAGTCCAACATATAGGGATCCTTCAGGTAGGGAAAGGATGTCACTGGGCAGTCTCCAACATATAGGGATCCTTCAGGTAAGGAAAGGATGTCACTGGGCAGTCCAGCATGGAGGGATCCTTCAGGTATGGAAAGGATGTCATAAGTCTTGTGTGTCTTTGTTGAATTATTCATGCATCCAGCTGCCTGAGCTGCTTATATCTGTTTTGTAAATAGGATTCATCTGTGATTTATGTTAGGAAAATAATATCTTCTTTGTTTCCATCTGTGTGATTTTGAAGATATACGTAGGTAGATCCTCAGCCCAGCTAACTTATTGTCTTCATAGTCACAATTGTTTCCCAAAAGTAATGTAATATTTACTAAATTTAACCAATGAACCTAAGACAATTCCTCCTGTTCTCATAATGGTTAATGGGATTAAAAAGAGATTCCTTTCTTTCTAAATCAAATCTGAAAATCGAATGGTAGAGCTGGCACAGCATCATAAACGACATCCTTTTCCTTCATATGACAAAACAAGACGAAATTAAAAAGTTATTTTATTTTTTATTTTAATTCTCTCTACCCATTATTTCATGCTAAGGGACAGTAGATTTTTTTTTCTGACGTATACTCATGATATGACGCCTGTTCGCTTTCGATACAGGACGAGGCTTGAAATTCGGATATTTGTCATAGATTAAACATTATTATTATCATATTATTATTATTATTATTATTCAGAAGATGAAACCTATTCGTATGGAACAAGCCCACTAAAGGGCCCACTGACTTGAAATTCAAGCTTCCAAAGAATATCATGGTGTTCATCAGAAAGAAGTAAGACGAGGTAAAGGGAAATACAGAAAGAAGAGATGTAACATTATTAAAAAAGAAAAACAAATCAATAAATAGCTAAAAAAAGCATTAAAATGCAAGGAGAATAAGTATCAGGGTAATAATGTATTGCACTTTCGCTTGAGCTTCTGAAAATATTATTATAGAATAAGATGTATACAAGGTACAGGACGCAACCGAAACAAGAAGACCGTCTTTCAGAAAAATTAACCACTCTTCCCCCCCACAAGGTTCCCTCTCCCCGACGGCTCCTTCGCCGAGGTCCGCTACATCGCTGACGAAAACGGCTTCCGCGCCGAGTCCCCACTAATCCCCACCCCCCACCCACTCCCCGCCCACGCCATCGAGCAGATCCGCTTCGCTGAGGAGCAGCGCGCCCGCGGGATTACTTTCGACGATTACTAAGCCCTGATGACCTCCTGTAGTAATCCCTCGCTCGATTTCACGGACAGATTTTCAATGGAACCTCGACTCACGATTCTCAAGTGGATTTCTTCGTGTATTCTGTGAATGCGCGATTTATTCTGTATCTTCGTCTCCGAATTATTGTTTTTTCTGTTTTTCCTCCGTGTTTTTTTATATATATGTTGCCAATGATGGGGAGTACCTGTATGGAAAACGTTTATAAATATAAAAAATAATAATAAAAATAAAAAATATTGATGCTTTTATATTTTCCTCCTGTCGTACTTATTTTCTTCTTGATATTTGTATGTGGCTGGACTTCCTGTAAATATCTTCAGTTATCAACAGATAATTGGCAGATATTTACATCTCCCATGAGTGGAGAGATTTCAAACTTTCTATTTCACTTAAGGATTATATATACTATATATATATATATATATATATATATATATATATATATATATATATATATATATATATATATATATATATAATCCTTAAGTAAAACAGAAAGTTTGAAATGTAGGACATCTGCCATTTATCTGTTAATAACTAAAATATTTATAGAAAGTCTAACACACAAATACACACAAACACGCATATATCAATATAAATACTAAAATATAAATATATATATCTATTATAATATGTATAATATATATTAATAATATTTTTTAATATTTATATATATATATAATATAGATGAAGAGAGACACATAGAGAGGCAGACAAACAGACAGACAGACAGTCAGATTAAGTGTTAGGAAATGAAAGGAAAAAATTTGGCTAAATGTTGTAATTGTTCTAGGAAAAATTAAAGCTTTTGTTCGAAATTCAGCAAATTCCGATACAAGGGTCTGCGATAAGACATGTACGGTTAAAAAAGCTTACACACACACATATTACATTATATTATTATTATATAGAGATATATTATAATAGTATAAGAATATGGGTGGTGTTGTGTGTGTGTGTGGGTGTGGTGTTACGTAAATGTCCTTATCACAAACCCTTGTCTCGGAATTTGCTGAATTTCTAACAAAAGCTTTAATTTCTCCTAGAACAATTACAACATTTAATCCAATTTCCTTTCGTTTCCTATTACTTAATCTGACTGTCAGTCTGTCTGCCTCTCTATGTGTCTCTCTTCATCCTAAACAGCTACAGTAGATTCACATCAACGGTGCATCTGAAGTCTAGGCCAGTCCCTTACGACGCTCCTGATTGGCTGTTGATAAGCCAGTCACAGGGCTGGAAACTTTCAGTCTCTCTCGAGAGTTCACTAGGCAGGATGTATATTCAACCTCTCCTGAGGAATATGTCTTTCAAAAGTATTCCTCAGAAGAGATGGAACATACATCCTGCCTATGTGAACTCTCGAGAGAGACTGAGAGTTTCCAGCCCCGTGATTGGCTTATCAACAGCCAATCAGGAGCGTCGTAAGGGACTGGCCTAGACATAAGATGCACGGGTAATGTGAATCTACTTTAGTATATCTATCAAGTCCGCCTGTGAGTTCTGAACATCTTCATGAAAAATAAATAAATAAATAAATAAAAAAAAATATGATGACTTTTAAAGGAAAATGCAAGAAAAAGAATGACTACGTGTGAATAAGGTAATATTGAGAGGAGATAAGAGAGAGAGAGAGAGAGCCATGAGAGAGAGAGAGAGAGAAGTAGAGAGAGAGGAGACGAGAGAGAGAGAGAGAGAAGAGAGAGAGAGAATTTCTTTTGGTTAAAGGCGACAGGAAATGATCATAATTTGGAAAAAACCAGGCTACAATTTCAGATTAAAGGTGTGTGTGTGTGTGTGTGTGTGTGTGTGTGTGTGTGTGTGTGTGTATATATATATATATATATATATATATATACTATATATATATATATACAAATAAATATATATATACATATATATATATATATATATATATATATATATATATATATATATATATATATATATATATATATATATATATATATATATATATATATATATATATATTATATATATATATATATACATATATATATATATATATATATATATATATATATATATATATATATATATATATATATATATATATATGTACCCATGTATGTATTTGTGAATAAAAGTATTATAAACAACTGAACAGAGTTTACCACAGCAAAGACTGAGATATGCAGACCAGTTGTTTGCATTGGCATAAACGGTGATGTGGAGGTAGCGAAAAGCTCAATTGATATTTGAATATTTTTATGATGAATAAGAAGCCTTTTGACTATCAGTCAAAAGATAAGGATTGCTTCGATGTACAACTGAATCTCAGGCAAGGTTTTCATGCGCCTTTGTTGTTGTTCAGCATCTGCATGGATAGTGATGAAAGAAGTCAGGAAAGAGAGAAGGGATATAGAGGCACGTTTTAGCTGGTAATTGTGAAGAGAAGCTGCAGAAACCGGCGAGTGTTTGAAAGGTTGTTTGCGCAAACTGAAAATGAACGCTGCCAAGAGCTAGAATGTAACCATACGTTACATTTCAGTATGGAATTGAATTGAATTGAATATAGAATTTAGAGCCAAAGGCCAAGCACGAGGACCTACGAGGTCATTCAGCGCTGAAACGGAAATTGAGAGTAAAAGCTTTGATAGGTGTAACAGGAGGAAAACGTCAAAACAGCTGCACTATGTATCAATTGTTAGATGAGGGTGGAGTAAGATGGAAGAAAGAGAATATGAAAGGAGGTACAACAAAAGGAACAAAAGGGGTTGCAGCTAGGGGCCGATGGCACGCTGCAAAGAACCTTAAGTAAAGCCTACAGTGCAACACATCCACTTCAGTATGGAAGCAGTCTGAATCGTGAATAATTTGGGAATCGGTTTAACGTACGGTTGCTTGATGCTTGAAAAGACGAGTTTACAGAATCCTCGAGGCAAAAGACGTGGGTGGAGAATTTCAAATCGATTCGAAGGAAGGAAGTCTTACGGAAGAACACCCTGGTATGCAAGGAAGAACCGTCGACCTAACCTTTCTGTCTGAGAATGGAGTTTGAACGTTGAATGTAAATGGACGAAAACTGTAAAATCGATGCTTGTAAGTAACGCGATCCCCTGGCCACACTGAAAGACAATAGCTTCATGAAAAATGAGCATGTTTTGGAAGGAACGCAAATTAGGAGGTGGATAGAGGAAGAAGTATTAAAACAAGATACCTCAGCTATCCAGGAAGCGATCAACTGATCAGTAGAGGTGCAATGTGTATATGAGTATAGCCATATGAAGCTGCCTATGTGTGGAAGCTTTTGCATAGGGTGTGAAAATTCTTAATTCGGGTTTGAAGAATAAACTTAGTAGTAGATAATGTTTTGTCTTTCTGTGGGAAATGGCTCAGAACCTGGAATTCTTATATTTCCGCTTTTCTAGCCTTTTGTTGAAGCCGGTTTATGCTCTAAGGAAATATAAAAGAAATATTCTCAGTTGGACTCTACGATCTCGATAAATACCCGAGTTCCAAGTCTAACCATTTGACCAAAAGGAAGGTTTAAGGTTTGAAGTTCTGTAGCTATGGATTCAGATCCAAAGCTATCAAGACCTAGAGCTTAAATAAGTGCTCCCTTCCTATATTTCCTTTGAGGACGATAGGGCTCTAAGAGTAAAGAATGTACCCAGAAATCTTAGAGAAAACACGTTAAAAATTTCACATTTAACATATCGTGACTCTAGAGAACGTTCGCGTAATCATACCTAAAAAAACGCTCACTAATACGCATACGCGTTGCACACATATATAATTTATATATACATACACACACACACACACCACACACATATATACGATATATATATATATATATATATATATATATATATATATGTGTGTGTGTGTGTGTGTGTGTGTGTGTGTGTGTGTGTGTGTGTGTGTATATATGGTATTACGGTAATAATAAAATGACCATAACATCAAGACATTATTTATGGCACTGCGGAGGACGTACTGCATAATTTCAAAGCTTCGAGATAAAGAGGAAAAGGAGACCTAAAGAAATAATACAGCAATAAATTTTCTGGAACTGCTACTTTCACCACGAAAGCCAAAACCACGAGTGTAGTCAGGAAGAGTCTAGATGACGTACTAGTACATTTCATCTGAGTTCAAACGATACGCATGATTCATTCATAAAGGTTTTAATGGTTATTTCTGAGTTATGCTGAAAAGTTCATCATATAACCTCTTGGAATTTTTAAAATATTCTTTTAGAGAACAGATGCTTAAAGGTTACGTTATTACTAAACCCTAATTTCAAAAAGATACCATTTACTAGAAAGCAGTCAGATTCTTTTCACTGCATTCCTCAGCTGGCCTTTAAAAAACACACAATTTTACATACTTCAATAAAATCTTAATTAAACCGTACAATTGAAAGGCATACAACCCCCTTGAGGAACTCCTGAAGGAAGGCAAATAAACGTGAGAATGTTATACTATCTTATTCGCCTACTTCACTGGCACAACTATAACTTGACTTTACTAGATATGAAATACTTTCTCGTGACAAGATTCTTCACGCCATAAGAGTTATTTTTCTCTTCTGTTATGCACGCTTGATCTAAGTATAGTTCTTTGAAAAAAAAATAAAGAAAGAAAAGTTCCTTTGCTGACAAATGCCGTTACGTTCAGCGTTAGTAACGCAATGACATTTTTTTTTTAATATCAACATTATTGAAACAGTGCATACGTACACGCTTACTATGATGCTATGGCCCGGAGAGGGAGAGAGACCTTACCTTACAGACCTTACATCTTGTTCGGGTTGCCCCAGGTCCCTCAGTGTGAGGCACCTCTAATGTCTACCAGAGAGTTGCTAGTACATCTTCCGGTATATTTTGCATCTTCCAATCTTGGATGGTCTGGGATGCAGTTTAGATATTTGTCGAGCTTATTCTTAAACACATCTACGCTCACTCCTGATATATTCCTCAGATGAGCTGGCAACGCATTGAATATACGCTGCATTATCGATGCTGGTGCGTAGTGGATTAATGTCCTGTGTGCTTTCCTTTATTTTTCCTGGTATAGTTTTGGGCACTATTAATCTACCTCTGCTTGCTCTTTCTGAGAGAGAGAAAGAGAGAGAGAGAGAGAGAAAGAAAGACGTTTGACCTTGTGGGAGAACAGGCTTGGGCAAGGAGACATTTTTTTTTAGAACCATTCCTCGGTGGGAAAAGGGATGTATATAAGAGGGTGTCTTCTTCCAAAGGGAACGAGTCCTTCCGGAGTAGCCACTCGAGCAACATGAAGTCTGTGAGTATCAGAGAGATCTAAGGAGTTCCTCAAGCGACTTTTTTCCTCTCGTTTGTATACAGAGTGCCCTGGGTTTTATTCTTAAGTCCAGAGCGTAGTGAAAAACATCTGATCGATTACTCGTAAACCATTTCATTTTAAAACGAATTAGTTATGGTGTAACGTTAAAAGATCTGCCCATTGAAAGAATATTTTACAAATTCTACGAGGTTGTATGATGAATGCTGAAGCAAAGCTTTAATCTGATGAGGGCAAACTGCCTATTAATTTTCATGTATTCAAACTTATCCTGATTTACTTCAGCCCTTACTTAACAAACAAAATTTTTACATTATCACTATTATATATTAATACTTATAATTATTTATGAAAACAAATAAATTATTCCTCAAGATTTATGACTAGATTATTCACAGAGACTACGACCTTTAGCCTCATTACATTTTGAGAGGTCGTTGACCATAGACGATGGTGAGCACGCATGCGCATAAGTAAGGGTATACTGGGACGATCTGTCTGAATTGCTTCTTGATGTATCCATACCACAACCGGAGGAGGAAATTACTAAAAACTAAAAAATAAATCATTAAAAAACACTTTTTAAATAAAAAAAAATAATGACGTGAAGCTTTCATTACTGGAATCACAAACGAATCGGAAATGAATCTTCATCGCTATCTCTGAAACACACGCGAGTATCATTCACTTCGACGTCTCACTTACAAACATCTCCTGCCGCAGGTCATCATCGCCTTGGCTTGCCTAGCCGCCGCGGCCGTAGCCAGCCCTCAGTTCGGCCTTCCCCAGCAGCAGCAGTTCCTGCAGAACCCCCCAGTGGCAATCTTAAGGGACGAGCGTCAGGACCAGGGCAACGGCGAATTCGCTTACACCTTCGAGGCCGACAACGGCATCAGCGAATCCAGGAGGGGATTCGTAGGCTCCCTCGGTCAGTCCAACATGGAGGGATCCTACAGGTATGGAAAGGCGTCGGGATCTTCGTTGCGTTTTGAATAGGATCCTTCAATGATTACTAGATGGGAAAATTTCTATTTTCTGTTATACATTTAATATTTTTAGTCTAGTGAATGATTCCCGAGAAAACTGTAGATTTCCATCCAGGCTAAATTTTTGTCTAAATTCAAAAGCTGTCATCTATCAACTTGGTTCTCTTTTAATACTTAAATGCGCTCAGATTCCACGATGATTAATGGTACAATATATCTGTATACATAACATTAAAATTGTTGTTTGAATGATGATTTACTCTATAAGCATAACAGGGTAAGAATATAATATATTTTATTCCCGTTTTCATTTGCTCTCCCCAGTGCGTAATTAAAAAAGAAATCGCGATTTTTCGAGTTCACTACATACAAGATGACGGCTGAAGTCTGAACAATTACCCGTTATTAATTATATATTGAATCGTCGTGAACATGAATGATGGAAAATGAAAATGAATCGTGAGGACTGGAGGAAGGAAACCCCTATAATTAACATAAAAAATAAGCAATGAGTCAAAGTAACGATCGTATATCCTTTCTCCCCAACAGGTTCCCTCTCCCCGACGGATCCTTCGCCGAGGTCCGCTACGTCGCTGACGAAAACGGCTTCCGCGCCGAGTCCCCCTTCATCCCCACCCCGCACCCGCTCCCCGCCCACGCCATTGAGCAGATCCGCATCGCCGAGGAGCAGCGCGCCCGCGGGATCAGATTTGATTGATTACTAAGCCCTGATGACCGTTTCTGAAACCCCTCGACCCAAGATTCTCAAGTTGATTTCTTCGGTCGTGTATTCTGTGAATACGCGATCGATCTACTCTATCTTGACGAACTAATTCCTGTTTTCCTGTTTATGTTTCTGATCTGTTGCCAATGAAGGGAAGTACCTGTACTGAAATTGTGTATAGAAAATAAAAAAAAATTAAATTATTACTCTTTTCAATATCCCATAGAATTTAAGTTTTTATTTTTATTTTCATTTTTTATTTTTTTGAGGTTACTCTGGAATTTCTTCGAGTTATATTCCCGAGCCTAATAAGATTAGGAATTTTATAATAATTCTTGATGTCTTTCAATTATTAGTTCGTAAAGGACAGTTATGGAATGAAATGCAATGGAACATAAAATCTAGGCCAATTGCCCAGCGTTGGGACCTATGAGATCTTTCAGCGTTGACACGGAAATTGGCAAAAAGGGTTTGAAAGGTGTAACAGGAGGAAAACCTCGCCGTTGCACTAGGAAACAATTGTTATGAGATGTTGGTAAGAAAGATGGAAGAAAGAGAATATGAACGAAAATGCAGTAAAAGGAATGAAAGGCGTATGCCGCTAGGGACCGAAGGGACACTGCAAAGAGCCTTAGTAATGACTACAGTGTACTGCGCGAGGTGCACTGACGGCATTAACCCATCCACTCTCTATGGAGTGAACGTGTGCTACAACTTTCCGTGACTTAAATATATCAAAACATAATATTGCTGTGCTGTTAATATTGTGGCCAAGTGGTTATATTAAGATACCCATTTCTATTGTATTCTCAGGTGATGTAAAGTTACTATAGATACAGTCTGCTAAATTCTATCATGTTTTAACCGACATTATAATATATATAAAAAAATGTTAGCAAAACCATGATGGGATTTAGCAGGACTGCATCTATCATAACATATATATATATATATATATTAATATATATATACATATATATATATAAATGTATATATCTATATATATATATATATATATATATATATATATATATATGTATATATATATATATATATATATATATATAATATTATATATATATATGTATATTATGTAAACGTATATACGTATATACATACACACACACACACACACACACACACACACACACATATATATATATATATATATATATATATATATATATATATATATATATATAATATATACTTGGAAACTAAGGCTTTGCAGTAAGAAGCGAATCCAAAAAATGCGCGAAGAATTCGAGAAGTTACGAGGGCATTGGAACTATCACAATTACACACACACACAATCATATATATATATATATATATATATATATATATATATATATATATATATATATACATACATATAATTATGTAAACGAACGTTAGTTTACTCTGGAGGTTCGTAACCAAGGGAAGAGATGAAAATGAGTTGACGACAT
>NC_087215.1:19528895-19536395 GCF_015104395.2 Macrobrachium nipponense | reverse complement strand
TTGCATCTTCGCGTGAACTTTTGAAGTTGCAATTACACGAACATCAGAGTTCAAAAGCGAAGACTGATCCGGTGGCGAGGATACCTTCTCCAGCGCCGAGAGGAGCTGGGGTTGATTCCCAGGCAGTGCAAAGGATTAGGGATGCAGTCTGCTTCATCTGATTGCGTCTTTGTTGACATAATCATTAAATAATGTAAACGAACGATGCTTTAGTGTGGGGTGTAGCAACCACCGTTGGGGACGAACACGGGTCTGGCAGCGTCATCCCAAACATGTTGGAACTTGGAAAATTAAAGCGGGTTAAGTTAAAATTAATCTTTTATACGTACAAGGGGATTTCCGAAAAAGAACGTATGAATTTCAGGCTTAGTATTTTTCTGGACAATATCAGTCCGATAGTCAAGGAACCGTTTGAAAAATGGGAATAAAATTCGTAATGGGTTCTTCCTTATTCTCTAATATTATCTGAGCACAAGCGCATTGGACGACACAACCAAAGGGGCCAGGAATTTTGACAAATGAGTGACATTTCGGTCACATGTCAATTTCCTCTTCCATGTTCCCCTCTTTGTCAATCACTGAGCCAAGGTACTTGGATTTATGGACCCTTTTCATGTTTCCTCCGCCTAATTTGATTGTTGTTTGTTGGTCGCCATCCAATTCGGTTGTCATATATTCTGTCTTTTTCCTGCTTATCCTTAAACCTCTACTCTCCAAGGCATATCTCCATCTTTCAAGCTTCCCCTCCAGGAAATAAACAACTGGATTCATTGTGGTTGGAACAAACGGAGGAAGGTGTCTGGTGTCATATGTGATGGGAAAGTCCCTATAGGATTAAAGGGCAGAGTGCACAAGGCAGTGGTCAGACCAGCAATGACATACGGATTGGAAGCAGCACCACTAAAGAAAACAGAGAGTAGAAACTTGGACGTATCCGAGATGAGGATGCTTAGGTGGATGGGTGGAGTAACCAAAAAGGGCAAGGTTAGAAATGAACATATTAGGGGTACAGTAAATGTCACTGAAGCATCAAAGAAAGTCAAGAGGCAAGGTTAAGATGGTATGGCCACCTGATGAGAAGAGAAGAGCAACACATGAAGAAGAGAAGTAATGGACGTGGAGGTGAGGAGATTGCATTAGAAATGATATGAGGGAGAAGGGAGTACTGGACAGAGGTAGATGGGTCACAACATTAATCTGGGTCCCTGCTAAAAGGACGAGCCATCAAAATCCAGTTAAGAGAGAGAAAATAAAAGAAAAACATTAGAATCGATATTTTCTGGAGGAAGTTTCCTCGGAAAGAACCGAATGCATCCCAGGTGCGTGGTAATGAGCTTAATCAGTGGTCGCCTTCACTTTCATCACAGGATCAACAACCTCACTTCTACCGAAATAATCCTGCCTGTCTCAACTATTAAGTCTTATTCAAGCTTGTGGTTTTCCCGCAGCAAAGGTATTTCAACATTTATATTTTATTATTCACTTTTTTTTGTTTTACTTGTGTATCAAATTTATTCAAATACATTGTTAATCACTCTTCCAGTGCTTGTATCAAAATAAATCGATAATAATATACATATATATCAATCTATATATATATTACATGTATAATATGCGTGAGTGTGTTTCCAGTTTTCAGACGGTGGTTCAGTTGAACATAAAATTTAGGCCAAAGGCCAAGCAATGGGACCAATGAGGTCATTCGGCGCTGAAATGGAAACTGACAATAAAATGTTTGAAAGGTGTAACAGGAGGAAAACCTCGTAGTTGCACAATGAATCGAGTGTTAGGAGAGGGTGGAGAGTAAGATGAAAAAAGAAAATATGGAAGGAAGTACAGTAAAAGGAACGAAAGTGGTTGCAGCTAGGGGCCGAAGGCACACTGCTTGAGACGGCTGGTGCCAAAAGGGTACATCGTCAGGTTCTGAACAAATCTCTAACAGTAAAGTTACTAGAACCAGCTCCTTCATATGGTGCAAGCAGACACTGGTGCTCGGTAACAGGTAACAGCTGGTCAGACAGTATACATGTTTCAGAATGCTGAGCGAGAGGATGAAAAGGTTGAATACTTTCAAAGCCAAGAGACAAAGGGAACGAGTGAGAACTTGCACATACAGAGAAACAGCGCACACTCATATATATGTATATAAACAAAAACATCCGAACTGAGCGCTGGCTTAAGTGCTACGGTGTTCGACTAACGATTGCCAAGTCCATAGATTGTTTCCGGATCTACCGCCCGCTAGTCTGCCAGAGATTAACGAGCGCCATTGTCTGCTTGCACTAACAAATGAGGGAGCGGTTCTACTAGCTTCACTGCTAAAGATTTGCTCAGAACCAGAAGATAGTACCCATCTGCAATCGCCGTCTAAAAGGTGAAAATAAGCGTATAGTAGATATACTTAATTTATATATATACACAGATATATAAATATATATAACACACTATATATATATATATACATACATATATATATATATATATATGTATATATATATATATATATATATATATATAATATATATATATTCGTGCGAAAACAATATTAACATAAACGGTATATGCTTCTGAATGCTTACAGAAGGTGAAAGGTGGAATACTTTCAACCCCGAGAGAGAAAGGGAGAGAGTGAGAACCCCCCTTACAGCCTAATGCGAATACAGAATGAACGAAAAATGGTACGGAAAGACTTGAGTGTCTGGGAGACATCAGTGTGCTCCTTCTGAACAAAAGTTAATGTTCCACTATATGTTTTGAGGCAGTCGACGAAATGCTGATGGTTCTTTCGCGAAGGACAAATATGGACTTCTATGATGTACTTTCTCTTTCTGAATGAACCTCTTCCTTGTAGTAATTATACTGGTCCATATTTTTTCTTGTTTATGTAGCGTAATTGCATCTTGTACTTTCTTATTATCATAAACTATGCCTGACTTACGTGTTCACGGCATTTACAAATACCAAGCCTATTTTTTCTATGTGACAAATAGTATATAACATAGAATTCTTGGGAGAAATGAAAAATAATGGGGTTTGTTTGAGTGCTTTTGTTGCTGTGTCCATCAAAATAATTTCCCTTTTCCTGTATAAATGCTCCTTTTCTGTTACACACACACACACACACACAGAGAGAGAGAGAGAGAGAGAGAGAGAGAAATTAAAAATAATAGGGTTTCCTTGCGGACTTTTGTTGCTGTGCCCATCAAAATATCTTCCCCTTTCCTGTATAAATGCTCCTTTTCTATTGCAGAGAGAGAGAGAGAGAGAGAGAGAGAGAGAGAGAGAGAGAGAGAGAGAGAGAGGTATTTGACCTTGTGTAGGAACAGGCCTGAGCAAGGCGCATATTGTCTTTTTTTTTTATTACCTCGGTCGCCCTGTCTCGTCCGTGGAGTTGGGGAAAAGAGATGTATATAAGAGGGTGTCTTCTTCCAAAGGGAACGAGTCCTTCCTGAACATTCACTCGAGCAACATGAAGTCTGTGAGTATGAAAAGGATAAAGAGAGTTCCTGAAGGAGGTTTTATTCAACTTCGTTTACACAAATGACAAAGTTCCGGGTGTTAGGCGTTATCTGTTTCGTCTAAGCAGGATCCTGATAATACAGTTATTCTGTAAATGTCATTAGTGATGATTTAATATTCCAATGCAAATCTGTTAATACACCGGCTGTAGCTGAAAGTAATCGGGTCATAAATTCGGGTAATTCACGTCATTCCACTGTAAAAGCCCCGCTTACTTTGAACAAAAAGTCATTCATACCTTACTCATCAGTTGGAATTCCTTCACATCCCTTTAGGTGGCAATAGATACAAGCATATTCTGTGCTTTCTGATAGTAGTAGTCATTCATTTCAACTGACTCCACTTGTTCATTCTTCTCAATGAGACTCATTATTCGATCTTTCAATGGGGGTGGGATACTCAGCGCAATTACAGTTTCGCTTCACCGACCGCTAACTCGACATGTACGTCTTCAAGCATAAACAGAATGGGGATAAAATTTTGGCGCATTTGTAAAGTAGGCATCAAGGTACAACTATTTCTAGAAATTCGACATTTTCTCGTTGAAGGTTAACGTAATTATTTCGATCTCTAAACCACACGAAATTAAGTATATAGATAAGAAGCTAAATCATCTTCATCTCTTAACCTTGTCTATAACGGCACCTTCCTGACGCAGGTCATCTTCGCCTGCCTCGCCGCCCTGGCCGTTGCCGCCCCCCAGTTCGGACAGCTGAACCCGGTGGCCATCCTGAGGGACGAACGTCAGGATTTGGGCAACGGCGCTTTCGTTTACGAGTTCGAGGCCGACAACGGCATCAGTGAATCCAGGAGGGGATTTTCGGGATCCCAGGGACAGACCAACATGGAGGGATCCTTCAGGTAAGAGAAGGATGTTGCATTCCCCCTCTCTCTCTCTCTCTCTGTCTGCTCTTCATCATTACGTCAGTTCAATTTTGAGAGTGGATATATGATTATTTCAACAATCACGTAAACCCGTATTCAGAGAGGACGTTGTTTTCCATGTTGCAAAAAAAAAAAAGAAAAATGATTTTTTTCAGTTATTGCTCCATTGCAATGTATTAAATGAAACTGTTGGACATCATTCCAGTCAGTTAACCTTGCAATTTCTCAATTTATTAATCAACTCTCTCTCTCGACATCCTTTCTCCCCAACAGGTTCCCTCTCCCCGACGGATCCTTCGCTGAGGTCCGCTACGTCGCGGACGAAAACGGCTTCCGCGCCGAGTCCCCCTTCATCCCAACCCCGCACCCACTCCCCGCCCACGCCATCGAGCAGATCCGCATCGCCGAGGAGCAGCGCGCCCGCGGGATTACATTCGAGTGATTACTAAGCCCTGATGACCATCTCTCATCCCTCTCTTGATTTCAAGCACCGATTTTTCAGAGGCTGAATTTCCTTTCCAGAATCTCATGAACAGCAACAGATCATTAATACTACGGATAACAGTTCCTTTCTTTGTGCGATTTTATCGAGTGATTCGGTGTGTTGTCGTCAAAGGAGAGTACCTGCCATGAAAACGTTTTCAAATATAAATAAAAATCTTTTTTAAAAAATGCTTTGTGTATCTTTAATTCCTTGGAATTACCTTCGGTTTTGCACTAAAGGGGAGAATTCCTCTTCTCACTGGCCAACCTTGTAACTCCCGTCAAGCAAACTTTTCTCACACTTATTTTGCGGAAATTGTTCAACCTCTTAAGATTTAACGTTTTTTATTGCTCCCCACTTCCATTGATTTATAGACTTTTGGCATAAATGCCAAGCACTGGGGCAACTAAGGGCATTCAGCGCTGAAAATGAAATTGACAGTGAATAGGTTTGAAAGGTGTAACAGGAGGAAATCCTCAAAGCAGTTGCACGATGAATCAATTGTTACGAGAGGGTGAACAGTAAGATAGAAGGAAGGTAATATGAATGGAGGTACAGTTAAAACGGATGAAAGGCGATTGCAGCTAGAGGCCGAAGGGACACTACAAAGAACCTCAAGTAATGCCTATATTGCACAGCATGAGGTGACTGACGGCGCTACCACCCTACGCACCCCCCCCCCCCTCCAGTCTTTGGAATTCTCTTCCTGCTTTCGGTTTCTCCGTCTTATAACGTTCCCTCCCCTTTCTTTTACCAATTTTCTTTTTCCTGGCTTTCTTCAGGTCTGGGCTAGAAATGCATATAATGTTGGCCGTAATATTTTGGCTGAACATTCATTGAAGAATATAATGACGTGGAATTCTCAAGGGACAGAATGAGAAATTAACGAAAAAAATTTTGAGATGTAAGAATTCAATGAGTGGGGAAAGTAAAGATGGCCGCATCTAACTAATCAATTTGATTTTGACAAGAGGAAAGTGATATATACTTCTGAACTGGAATTTCTGTTATTTGTTGGGCAGTTTTGAATATTAAGTTCTATTAGCAAACTTCCACGGAGAGGAATATTGGGTCAATTCTTAAGATACTTCAATTTGACTTTTAGCTTTATGCTGCGCGAATGCCGAAATTATGACTGAGAACTTATAATGTCTTCAAGTGCTGTAAATTATATACTGTACTTTTACTTCAAGTCTATCGGCTTAATGTTTCTTCCCTTCATTCATTCATATTGAAAAAAGAAGTAAATTATTATTTATTTTTAGAATGGTTTCTTTACAGCTTCGTTTTCAATCATGCTGTATTTCTTATAACTTATTCCTTTCTTCCATTATTTTAAACACGGAGATCTCCCATTGTTCTGCGTCCTTTAGCGCAAGTCATAGTTATGAAGTTATGCGGATGTATCTTTTGTCTATTTTAAATTATCTTTCAACACTTGAACTTTGACAGCTTTCCACTCTTGCTCTGAATCACGATTTTCTCTTTTACGTCTCCTTTAGTCTCGTTTCTCCCCTTTGCACGAACTTAAAATGCACGATATTCATAGAATCTGTTTACTTCGAAACAATATTCATAAGATCCATTATAGCATTCACAAACTCAGTTGAAACGCTTTGAAAATATTCACGATTCATCCTTCTCTTCTGATTCTGTTCTGTCCTGTGTTTGGTAACCAGGATCTGAAGAACTTGTACTTAAAAAAAAAAAAAAAAAAAAAAAGAGAGAGAGAGAGAGAGAGAGAGAGAGAGAGAGAACAGATAATGGAAGAGCTCATGAAGGTAACTGGTGATTACCGTTTCTCATGCGTTCTTTGTAAGCTTGACGAATTTAGCTTTTACAAGTTTGAATCTTTGTAATTTCTTGACACGAGTATTCCCGAGGTTTATATAAAGGCTTTGTTCGAACGCCTTTGCGTAGAAGGCAGCGTTCGTAACGGACCTTAAGTTTTTTTTCCTTTTTTTTTACGAACAAAGTTCGAAATTAAAGCATAAAAAATAGAGAGCAAAAGGTGATAAGAGAAAAAGAGGAGGAGGAGAAACTAGGCATCTTATGCATGGGATGATATCGACCTCATCCTAAAGAGCAAAGTTTGAAGTGGCAAAGGGTTACAATGAGGCCCAAGATGCCGACAGGATGCGTGATAACCGAGAGATGGCAGGCTGTCGTTTTACCGAAAGATTGTCGTTAAGTCGAAGGACGACTTGGCTTCGTTATACTGAAGGATTATCGATTGTCGTTTTATATAACGACCTACCATTGGCTGTCATTTTACCGAGAGAGTACTATCCGTCGATTCACCAAAACATTACTGATTGTCGTTATATCGAGTTTGCAGATTGCCGTTTTGCCGAATAGAATATAAAATAGAATTTAGGCCAAAGGCCAAGCGCTGTGACCTATGAGGTCATTCAGCGCTGAAACGGAAATTGACAGCAAAAAGATTAGAAAGGCGTACCATGAAGAAAACCTCAAAACATTTGCACTATGAATCAATGATTAGGACAGTGTGGAAAGTAAGATGGAAGAGAATGTGAACGGAGGTGCAGTAAAGGACACTGAGAGGAGTTAATGACTATACAGTGCACCGCATGAAGTACGCTGAGGGCACT
>NC_087215.1:19506395-19523895 GCF_015104395.2 Macrobrachium nipponense | reverse complement strand
AATAAAGGTCTGTGTGCTTTACCTACCTGTGGAATCTTGTCCCATTTCGCCCTGAAGAATTCTTGAACCCACTGCAGTAGTTGTAAGCAGCACAACGCACCATTTTCTCAAATAATAAACGAAGAAATCACAGACACTAATTATTAACACTAATCGGTTCCCGCGGTTCCCGGCCGAGTCTTAAACGCAAGTAGCGTCGCTCTGGTGGCGAAGCACCAAACTACGAAGCGCTAGCATACAATGCCATTTCAGTTATTTTGAGACTATAATGTCTAATTCAGAAGCTTCGTTTGCACGATATTTCGTAAAGACATTTTTCAACAAGTGAAAGAAAATAGAGGGCTATTTTGAGTCGTTAAATCTTCTTCAAAAAAGCCTGTCTGTTAAGTGTTCCACGTTTGAGGCAACAAACCAGGATTGCCAACCGTACTTTAATACTGTGAAATGCTGCATGATTATAAATTTAAATTTACACATAATATATATATATATATATATATATATATATATATTATATATATATATATATATATATATATATAGAAGAAGTATTGCTAATTAAGATCATCTGGTGGATAATTTCACGGCCTGTGTCAGCGCAAGGATTGGCATTGTTTATGGGACTGGTTAGCATCAGTTGCTTGTTGGACATCAGTGAAGCACAGTGTATTAATTTCAACCTTCGAATATTATGCAGCAGGCCTCATTTTGGACGAGCCTTGTTACGAGAACTAATGTGGGACCTATTGCTCATGGCAAGAAATTAATAGGAAGCAGAGCCGGTTTTCAAGGTATTGTTCCATGAGGATATTTAAGTAATATGACTGGGTTAAGTAGAGTTTTCCACAATTCAGTGAGTTAATGGGATTTTGATAGTATTTTCAATATTATTATTAATTATTATAATACGCCCTTGAATCATGTTATAAGCAAAAAATGGTGCAGCCAAATTTTTCATACACAAAACAACAGTAGGAGTTTCCATAAACTTTTGAAACAACAGCAGGGGTTGTTGCAATTTGTAATGGCGAGATCAAGATAAAGTAGAAGTGTTTTGGAGACCAAGCTAGGTTAAAGGAGGGTTAAGGTAAGATGCATCCCAGTTGAAATATGTATGATCAGCTCGTAAGCAGGCCACGATTTGCAGGAGTAGGCCTAATGTTGGCAGCTCTGTTGCTCCTATACTGCATTTTGCAATAACCATTACGCTTTCCAGTAAGAAAAAAATATTGTAGCTGGTGAAAAATAATCCACAATACTCGGCATCCAGTCCTCACCAGGAAATAAAGACTAGGCCTATACAAATTCAATATTTCATAAATAGACATATCAAGATAGGAATAATTTACATTCATAAGTAGGCCCAACAATGGAAATTTAAACAAATTTGGGGAGTTTACTGGTAAATGCTTTATTTAAAAATATTAACTTTGTGCACAATAATTATAGATTTTGAAAACGCGGTAAATATGATTAATATGTAGAAGTATCATGTAAACGTGCTATCACAAGTAACTTTCTCTCTTCAAGGGCAGCACATAAATGCGTTTAGCCAAAAAATACATCGAATATAATCGATTTCAAGGTTATGTTTATCATTCTGACCATTATTTTCCAGGTGCATTTATTAGAATTCTGTTGATATGGCATGGGCACGTTAGGTTACATTTTATAGGCCTAGACCATTTCTAAAACAAAGTTCAAGACATTAGGGAAAACATCATTCCTAGTTGATACCTTTGAGACAGGTTTTTAAACAATCAGTGACGGACGTCGAGGGCGTCTCTGGAACATGCTCTTCAGAGCCTAAGGTGAAGTTCGAGTCAAGCGCAGGCTGACCTCTAGGCAGAATGCGCACATCTGCGCAGTTTACAAAGAACTGCTGCAGTCCACATCCGTTCTTACCGATGCTGTCAGGACAGGAATCGGTGTTGTTTCCTGTGAATTGATGAATATCATTGAATCTGGTGGTATGCTTTTTTATAATGCCGATTGTACGGGCGCAGTTTTTCTCTAAGTTTGATTTAATTTCGAATACTGAAATGATTTTAAGTGCCTGCATGAGTTTTTATGTTTATAAACATGTGCTTTAACTGTTTAATTCACGTATGCTAGCCAAACTAAACTAGATTTGAAGGGTGGTCAATACGTGCCTGTCGTATTATTGAGCTTACTTCATGTCAAGACAGCAGAGTATTTGAACTGTGGTCGGTACGTATTACTATTGAGCTTAGCCTACATCAAGTCCAGACTGCAGAGTAGTCATTAATAAGCAAAATGATCCATTCATTAAACTAAGCCAAGTTAAATCGATAAACCAAAGAATAGTCAGGGAAAGAAGCCTGTAAATACTCACTAGCAACCCATGTCCACTGCAGGACGCAATGAGAGCAATGAATCTCTGGCGGTAACTGAACGTGGACGGTGTGTCTCCTTCGGAATCCACCTTTCAGAGCGTAGCGGGTTCCCGATCCGTCAGCCATCTCCAAAAGATGTTCGTCGAGGCAGCTCTGCGAATCCCTCGCGTTTGGGTCGTTGTTGTCACACAAGCGGAATTCGTAGTAGCCCTGCGATAGGAATTTTATAGACGTTTGTGTTATCATGATAACGTGAATATTAAATGGAAGAATAGAATGGACATTGATGGTGTTTGTAATGTGATATTATAGAAATATAATTCAAGATAGTTTTACGATACGTCCACGTTTTTGTAGATTTTCTTTAATAATAATAATAATAATAATAATAATAATAATAATAATAATAATACGTACAGAAATCAGCAAGAACTGAATTTGCATGATGATAACATATCTATTGGTTTTTGTATCAGCTAGCTTAGGTTAGTAACAGTGTTGAAATCGTACTTTTCTTTACATAATCTGTCTTGAGAAATACAAAGCATTAAAACTAGAGGAAACCATTGTTAATCTAGTGAATAGACCTCCTCTGTATAAGTAATAACATTCTTCAGGACATGATTTATGATGACCGCTTCTAATGATCGATAAGAAACATTAGTAAATATTAGATTTTAGTTACGTTTATGCGTATTATTATGGCCAATTCGACATCAATTAAACTTTTATTTTTATTTATTATTTAAATTTTTCAAATTTCTAAAAAAAAAACCTTACCATATGATTTACTGTCACTTGGATGGTCACAGGGATGACCTGACCTTCGGTGTACGTTGCCGTAATGACGCCCTTACCATACTGTCCTCCGCGTTCGTGAGGGCGGGGCTCTGGGATGTTCCAGGAGTCACCGCACACGCCGCATTGGCCGCCGTTTTTCGTGTGCTGTACCTGGAGGAGGCGATGAAGGAGTTAGTGTGAAACAGGTCGGGAAGTAGATGATTTTTCTGTTATCAGTGAAGTGTAGCAGGAAGTTCTGAAGAGTCGTGTGTATCTATATACATACATATATACATACATATATATATATATATATATATATATATATATATATATATATATATATATATATATATATGTATATATAAGTTTCTGTATAGCTGTATAAAGTACAATCAGGGCCACCGAAATAGCGATCTACCTTCCGTTGGTCTCTTATTATAACGCTGTATGAGCCGCGGCCCGTGAAACTTAAAAAACCACGGTGCGGTGGTGGCCTGTCCTGTGTCTTGCCAGACGCACGATTAAGGCCAACTTCAACCTTGATTATAATAGAAACTACTGAGGCTAGAGGACTGCAATTTGATATGTTTGATGATTGGATGGTGGACGATCAGCATATCAATTTGCAGCCCTCTGCCCGCAGTAGTTTTTAAGACCTGAGGGCGGACAGAAAACTAAAAGCATTATGAAAAACGTTGTCTCAGACAAGTTCGTACCCGCACGCTGGCCGCCCAAAGAAAAGAATTTTCGTTTGTCATTGTCAGTTTTGATTCCAGGTCTGTCGAAACCTAACCTCCTTGCAAGGTTGCGGGGGGCGGGGGACACCATGTACCCGTGGCCGGCGATCCTTCCCCACGGATATTATGCCCAAGAACGTGATCTGAAATGAAAAAAAATTTCATATATATATATATATACATACATACATATATATATATATATATATATATATATATATATATATATATATAAGGAACCACCCATAAAAACACAAGGAGAGAGAGCGCAGTCTCTGAAAATATAGCACTTACTCTCTATATTTTGGCGTTTTTATGGGCGCCTTTTATTAGATGTAATTCTGTGTAACAGAACATTTTTACCAATCATACACATATATTATATACATATGTGCATATATATAAACATATTATAATATATATATATATAATAGTATATATTATAATATATATATATTATATATATATCTATATTATTATATATATATCACCAGATCTTGATTCGATCAGGAAAATGTTGGTTTTTTGGGCTAATTATAATGGTCTGAAAACCGAATATCGCAGTAAAAAAATGTTTGAATAACGATCCTTTAGCAAGTGATTCAAGCATTAGTACTAATCGTTGGTTTTCTTCAAACAACCAGATAGAGAGATATTTTGCATTAACTTTTACCTTAAGGAATTCACCCACTCTACGTGGCTCGATTATGAAGATAAAACAAGCAAAAATTGCGTTGAATTTTCTTCGGAGCAATCGGATTTTCTGTACGGTGTATAATGCTGTCCGAGCAGTGACCCATGAAGCTTTCAGCCACGACCCGGTGGTGGCCTGTCCTGTGGCGTTACCAGACGCAGGATTAATGGTTAACTTTAACCTTAAATAAAATCAAACCTACTGGGGGTAGAGGGCTGCAATTTGGTATGCTTGATGATTGGAGGGTGGATGCTCAACATAACAATTAGCAGCCCTCTAGCCTCAGTAGTGTTTAAGATCTGAGGGCGGACAGATAAAACCGTCACAATAGTTTTCTTTGACAAAAACTGAAAATTTGAAACTCGTTACCTTAAGTATCCAAGACATCGTAGAAATACAATTTTCCAGGACCAGCGATGGAGAGTCAGGAGGTCCCGAACTAAACTGGCTAAAACGAGCTGCTCTTCACTTTGTATATATATGCACTGTTTTTCTGTACATCCTGTTTTGCCTGTTCGTACGAAGCGAGAGTACCAAAATCGTTTTGTATCCTGTTTATATGACGCAGGATACTCGTGTCGGACACCGGCATCCTGAGACGCTAGGATCTTTTTTGGTCAGTGGCTTCTCCAGTGGCAGGTCTAGAAAGTTTTCATTCTGGGGTACTTTTATATATATATATATCCTTATATATTATATATATTATATATATATATTATGTATATATATAATATTATTATAATATAAAACGTACAGCACATAAGTTAACGATAATAAAATATCATTATTTTATATATGTATAACAGTCACTATACTGCAGTTGTAGTTGTTGTTGTTTTTGCTATACGGTGTCAATAAACCTAGATGTTTGAACGCCAGTTTGATATCACACAGACCCACAATCAGTCAAATGTTGTTGCTATTGGCTTTTGTTGTATAATCGTGGTTGGTTAAATCATCATTAACTAAGCAAATATTAGCTAATAATATTGATTTATTGAAAGGAAACAATGTTCTATTATTCATATCCATGTGAGCACATGACACGTCCCCCCTCCCCCATTCACTTAAATCCGCCACTGGGCTTTTCATCGGTCAAGAAACGATGGAGCGCCGTCTTGTTTACGGGAAAAGACGGCGCACCCATTGTCGCCAGTAGAAAGAGAGAGAGAGACTTAGCTGACTAATATGAGCAGGATTTCCGAAAAGCTATTTGCTTTGCTGTTGACGCGCAGACAACTCGGTTCTTCTAAACCGTTTTGTTAAAGACGGCCTTTATTGATGTTTCTTTTCATACTGATGGGATTATTATAAGTATGTTTTTTTATGGTTACATTCAACAAGTTACGTTGTATTTTAAACCGACCCTATTGCACGTACTTTTAGAACTGCATGTGTGTATTCCTTTATGCACCAATAGATCTTTATTGTTTCACTTTCCTTGTGCTAATGTGGCCTATATTTTGCATCGCATCTTGATTTCCGTGATAAAAATTGTTAAATCATTACCCTTTACCTATATATATATAATATAATATATATCATATCGATATATTATAGTATTTATATACGTATAATGATGTATTCTAGATTGCATGTATATTTGCAAATGTTTGTTCATTTATTTGTAATAAAGAGCTATCTTATATTTTTTACATCAAAATTTGCTCATTTCATAAAATATATATATACACTTATATTTATATGCTTATATGTATATATACAGTACATATACGTATGTGTGTATGTATGCATGTATGTGCGTATGTGCTATATGAGCTATACTGAGCCTTCTTACATCTTAGCAGTAGCCTTCACCGGGATAAATGTAAACTAAGTTCTTTCTTATAATTTAATTTAAAAATTACAATAATTGCCTTAACATTAAAGCTATTTTACTTCGAGTGATATCCATCAAACAGATGTCCCCAGAAAAGGAATAATAAATAATATTCAGAGTTATGGTTTCTACATTCAGAAGTTCAAGCTGAACAGTAATTCAGAATTATTTTAGAACAAGGACACTGACAGAAACAATAATAGAGAAGTTAATTAAGAAAGACGTTTATGAAGAAGAACAGGTCAAGAATGAATAAAGAAGTTGATTCATAAATTCACAAATAAAGAAGTTTATCCATAAATACATTTTGAATGAAACCAGAACTTAGATGAATTAAAGCTTGTACCAGAAGACTTAGATTAATTAAAGCTTGTACCAGGACAATCGAGTTTACTTGGATTGTTTAACGATTAAAAACTGCAAATTCCAGGAATGCCTCCTTTCAACCTCTGAGGATGTTCTGCCATGGCGAACTGGCGCCAGTTCGACTCTGCTTCCAGCCAGGTGGGTAATAAGGCTTCTTGTAGACAGGTTTCTTAGGGCCTGAGTTGGGCTTCAAAGGCCTCACTGAATTATTGTTTCCTGAGCTTGAGTTGGAGTTCGACCCGTTGGTAACCTGTCCTTTTTGCAGGATGCGCACATCGGCGCAGTTCACGAAAGTCTCCTGAGGTCCACATCCGTTCCTGCCGGTGCCGTCAGGGCAGTAACCCCAGTTGTTTCCTGTGGGTGATGAAGGAATGCAAATCAGCTGCGACAGAGATCCTATTTGGTGTTCTGTATGATAAGGTCAGTCGTGGAGCCCATAATTCATTTAGTCTTTTTTTTTTATGGTTCATCCTTGAGTACTTTTTCCAGAGTTCATTATTTTGCATATGCAGATTTAGCTAAAATTTGTCTACTTCAAATTTACTAAGTTAATTTTTAAGTCATTAGAACATTCTTTTTAAGAGAAACAGCACGATATGAAGACTAATTTTATCGAGTACTACTAAGGATTTTCGGTTTAGCTGCACATTCTGAATAATTACTAATGAATAAAAGTTGAAAATAAAAAAAAATTTAAAAATCCAGCATATGTTGGGACGAATGAATGACTCCACCGATTGGACTTCCCATGGTTTGCGAACATGATCACCTCGAAAAGATCAAATGACTATCATTGTCTCTTATCCGAACCAAAGACGAGATCAGTGAGTTCTTAAACGTCCATGCTCAGGAAATATCTATTGAGATAAGCAAATGATATTGGCTAATCAACGTCCCCCCACCCCAACCTTAAATTTATGGGCTATCACCTCCTCCAGTGTCAAGATGAACCAGGACTTTGTTCTATCCTTTTTCTGTTTAGGAAGTTGAAAGCTCCTTTTTGACTGAATCGTCTTCCTGAAGGTATTGGAACACAAGTCCAATTTAGGGCCCTGCCCACACTAGCGGGCACCGCCCGACGGGCAAACACTATTCCTATAAAGCCCCGTCCACACGGTCGAGCTTTGCCCGACGAACTTTGCTCGATGTGACGTCAGAGGCGGGAAAAGTCAGAACCTTATCTGCTGTTTTCTGCTTCTGACGTCACATCGAACAGAGTTCGTCGAGCAAAACTCGATCATGTGGACGGGTCTTAACCCTTTCCACTACACTGACCGACCGAGTATGTAGCCAGAGCGATGCGATTGTACGGCAACACTGCTTCAGAAGCGACAGAAAATATAAACGGCTGGAAGTACCCGACAGGCATGCCCGCTAGTGTGGACAGGACATAAGATTGATAACATATTTCATTTTTCTCGGAAGTTCCCGTAGCATTTAACTCAAATCGTCTTCCTGAAGGCAGTGCCTCAATGGCGTGGTTGGTATGGTCTTTGCCTGCCACCTCTGTGGCCGCGAGTTCGATTCTCGGGCATTCCATTGAGGGGTCAGAGATGTGTATTTCTGGTGATAGAAGTTCACTCTCGACGTGGTTTGGAAGTCACGTAAAGCCGCTGGTCCCGTTGCTGAAAAACCACTGGTTCCATGCAACGTAAAAACACCATACAAACATATAAACAAACAAACTTCCTGAAGGCACAGGAGCTGCCTGAACAGATCAAAAGACTAAAATGCATGAGACCAATTAAAAACAACCAAACAAATATTTTCTTTTTCTTTGAAGTTCCCCTTAGGATTTGGCTGGATTCGTCGTTCTAAAGGTATTGGAGCTGCCTTACTATAGTAGATTCACATCAGCCGTGCATTTGACGTCTAGGCGAGTCCCTTACGACGCTCCTGGTTGGCTGTTGATAAACCAATCACAGGGCTGGACACTCTCAGTCTCTCTCGAGAGTCCACATAGGCAAGATGTATGTTCCACCTCTCCTGAAAGATGTATACCTCAGGAGAGGTGGAACATAGATCCTACCCATGTGAACCCTCGAGAGAGACTGAGAGTTTCCAGCCCTGCGAGTGGCTTATCAACAGCCAATCAGGAGCGTCGTAAGGGACGGGCCTAGACGTCAAATGCACGTTTGATGTGAATCTACCATAGTAAGGCAGCTCCAATACCTTTAGAACGACGAATTTAGCCAAATCCTAAGGGAAACTTCAAAGAAAAATAGAATATTTGTTTGGTTGTTTCTAATTGGTCTCATGCATTTTAGCCTTTTGATCTGGTTGGGCAGCTCCGGTGCCTTCAGGAAGACGATTTGAGTCAAACGCTAGGAGAACTTCCAAGAAAAATAAAATGTTATCAGTCTTATGGCCTGTCAACAGCCAATCAGGAGCGTCGTAAGGGACGGGCCTAGACGTCAAATGTACGTTTGATGAGAATCTTCTATAGATCAGAAGGTTATAAAGCGAGAAACCAGTGAAAAAGGCCAAACAAATACTCACCAGCAACCCAGGTCCATTGCAGGACGCAGTGAGAGCAACTAAGCTTTGGCGGCAACTGAACGTGCACGGTGTGTCTGCCCCGAATGCCACCTTCCAGGGCGTAGCGGGTTCCAGATCCGTCAGCCAGTTCCAGCAGCTGTTTGTCGAGGCACCGCTGTGAGTCCTTGGCGTTGGGGTTGTTGTTGTTGCACAGCCGGAATTCGTAGTGACCCTGCAATGTTGTGAAGAAGAGAAATATGGTCATTTACTGTATCCCTTTCAGGGTGTTGGTCTATTTCGTTTCTCATTTTTTCTTGCGCGGAGCACTGTAGGCATTACTTAAGAGTCTTTGCAGCGTCCCTTCTGCCCCTAGCTACAAGACTTTTCATTCCTTTCACTTTACTTCCGTTCATATTCTTTCTTCCATCCTACTTTCCACCCTCTGCTAACAATCGATTCATAGTGCAACTGCTTTGAGGTTTTCCTCCTGTTACACCTTTCAACCCTTTTACTCACAATTTTAATTTCAGCGCTGAATGACCTCAGGTCATTCAGCGCTTGACCTTCGGCCTAAGTTGTCTAAATTCCATTATGTTCTATAAGAACATTTCAGTATCGTGCCGTAGCAAATTACTGTTAGGAAATCGAACACAGAACTTAGAGACAAAACCTAAGATTAATTTTCAACATTTGTTCCCCCTTACCCTGTGATTGGCCGACATGTGGATGGTCACAGGTATGACCTGACCTTCGGTGTACGTTTCAGTAATGACTCCCCTCCCGAATCTACCTCCGCGCTCATGAGGACGCGGTTCTGGGACGTCCCAGGGGTCGCCGCACACTCCACAGCGGCCCCCGTTCCTTCCATGCTGAACCTGGAAGATATTTGGTCAGACTTATGCTGGGATATCTGGCATTATTTTCTTATATATACATTACACTGAAATAGGCTGGAAAATCGAGGACTGTTGAAGAAAATATTTGGAAATAAGGTAAAAAAAAAAAATTCGTGGTTTTTTGCTTATTCTGTAGACTGGGGAGGTGGAAGAAAATAGTCAGAAATAGGCATAAAATCTAGCCTTTTTTTATAGACTGGCACAGTTGAAGAAATTAGTCTGGAATAGGCTGGAAAATGAAGTATTTCTTTTTTAATTCTATCGACTGGGACAGTTGAAGAAATTAGTATGAAATAAGATGAGAAATGAAGGTTATATGCGTATATATTATATATATATATATATATATATATATATATATACATATATATATATATATATATATATATATATATATATATATATATATATATATTATATATTATAATGGGACAGTTCAAGAAATTAGTCTGAAATAGGCCGGGAAACAGGCCATTGTTTTGATGTATTGTACACTGAGACAGTTGAATAAATCAATGTAATTAGGCCGGAGAATGAGGATTTTTGTTATCCTAATAGTCTAGTTCAGTAAACGAAATCTGATGTATAGGTCAGAATAAATATTCAGTCTGAAATAGGTCAGAATATCAATAGCTTTTCATAGTGAACCGAGACATTAGACGAAACAAATCTGAAATTCTTATGGAAATCGAGGATCTTCAATAATGAATAGGGGAGGTCGAAGAAGTTAACCTAGAGTAGAACGGAAAATCAATTTTTAAACATGAATTGTGTATTACTTGTCTGGAAGGCAGCTGTGTCGTGTTAAGGTCATAATGTACTTTGAGAGCAGTGCTACTTTAGATGTTAAAACGGGAGATGTAAAAATGGAAAGCAAATTTATTGGGGAAAAACTTTATGAATTGGCCTTATTTAACATATCAGACCATGAGTTATAAATAAAAAACGATTCTACATACAAGAAACGGAATTTAAAACTAAATGTCATCAGTAAAGATAAAGGAATAAAAAATCATAGATAATTCGAATATCTCACCGTCCGACCACCGCAGTAGAGTTCATTGTCGTTATAGTTCGCTGGGGTACCGAAGCCGAACCTCCAGGCGGAGTTGCGGGCTGCAGGAGATACCATGTACCCATGCCCTTCTATGCATCCTACTGCGATCGCGCCAAGCAGCGTCAACTGAAATAAAATGTATCTTATTATCCTCTCTTTCTCTCTCGTTGGGAACACAAAATTTCTCTCTCTCTCCGTCTCCTCTCGATCCTCTCCTCTCTCCTCTCTCCTCTCTCTCTTCTCGTTTGGAACACAAGTTTCTCTCTCTTTCTCTCTTGTTTGGGAACACAGTTTCCTCTCTCTCTCTCTCTCTCTCTCTCTCTCTCTCTCTCTCTCTCTCTCTCTCTCTCTCTTTGGGAACACAAGTTTCTCTCTCTCTCGCTCTCTCTGTCGTTGGGATCACAAGTCTCTCTCTCTCTCTCTCTCTCTCTCTCTCATACAGTAAATGGCATGGCTAGCAACACACCGAGCTCATGAAATGCTCAGATACTGAAGAAGCTTTGTAACTTTAGTTGATCAAGTTACTTAGGCTTCATTTTCCTAGAAGAAGAACATAGTTTAGGATGCGTAAGTCACTGAAAGAAATTTAAGGATTTAGATGAGAATAAAGTCACTGAAACTACGCGGAAAGGCACAACTCAAATGGTTAGAACAGAGAGAGAGAGAGAGAGAGAGAGAGAGAGAGAGAAGAGTCCAAAAAACAAGGATTTTTGATGACGATGCAAATGAGATGTTTCGATACATGCACCACCGACATTTTTCCCCCATTTCGATTCGTTGTACTTCATAAAGGGATACCTCGCATTCTTTTATTTTATTTTTTTTTTTAACTGAAGGGCAGAAACTACTCATTTTCCCATGGAAATAACATGCACTGAGTGTCAGCGTGATTCACGTTTCGCGTCGTGGGCAAGTCAATAAATGCAAAAAGGTTTTCGAGACAAAAAAAAAAAAAAAAAAAAAAAAAAGCAAGGCCCTATGACGCTTTCAGTTTTGAAAGATTAAAACGAAAACATTCCTACGGATTTTGGGTGTTTTTTTTGTTTTTTTTTCGGTCATGGCCCTCGAGGTAGATGGGGCCATAGATCTAGTCGACGAATTTTGGCAGTCTCCCAAATTTTTAGGTCGACTTTTAACCTTTCGGATTTTGGGGGAGAAGTTTTACTCTTTCGATTGATATTTTTTGTTCTCTCTTTTCACCGATGTCGATTACTCACACATACACATACAAAAATACATGCATACAAATATATTATTTATATACGTGTGTATGTGTATACATGTATACACGTAAATAAATACATACATATATATTTATGAGTATATATATGTTTATTCATATTACAAGTATGCATTATTATATATATGGTAGATTTGTTCTATATATATATATATATAAAAAAATATATATATATATATCACATAGATAATATATATATATATATATTATATATGTATATATATATATGTGTGTGTGTGTGTGTGCGTGACCTCATAGAAAATATAGTTCCACTCCATTGATGGGAGAAAGTTACGACCACTGTTGACTGCCACGCAACGTTCTCACATCGAGCACTCAAATAAGAGAACATCCTACTGATTTAGATCAATAATCATGACAGTGATGGTGTTGCGCCACGCCAGATTTTGTATTCTTGTTAAAAAGTATACTAGTTTTGGTGAACGAGTCCCAAATGATGCATATATTAGGGAGCGTATCGTTAAGCAAATGAGCATGTATTTGAAGTCATAAAATTTGAATATTACGTATACTTACATAGCACCCTTAAGTGCACATTTCTTTAAAGACGCGCACACACACACACACACACACACACACATATATATATATATATATATATATATATATATATATATTATATATATATATAATATATATATACGCATCCTTAACTCTATGGTAGAAAGATGAGTGAAAACTGGGCACGCACTTGCAACGAGTACTTTTGTAGTTTATTCTACATTTTCAAGTTCACATTGAATATAATAGAAGTTGACAGACCTTTATATATAAAAGCTGTTAACTTGAAAATGTATAATAAACTACGAAAGTACTACTTGTTCCAAGTCCCCAGTTTTCATAGATGTGGTACAATGGTGCATTTGCATATCTAAGTCACAAATATATAGGTTGATTTTTTTCACAGTAACGAAAACTTTTAAGAACCCTTATGAACCGTTTTACCACAAAATACAGGATACGTATTTTCCATTTATTTATCTGTATTAGCTATGTATTTACTTATCTTTTAAAGTTTCAAACCCTTTCATGATGATGTTGTTATTATTATTCTTCAGAAGATGAAACCTATTCACTTGGAACAAGCCCACCAAAGGGGTCATTTACTTGAAATTAAAGCTTCCAAATAATATGATATGCATTAGGAACAAGTAAGACGAGGTAAAGGGAAATGCAGAAAGAAGAGACCCCACTTATTACAAAAGAAAAAATAAATCAAGAAATTAACAAATAGATAAAAATGTATTAAAATGCAGAAAAGGACACTTTACAGTATTTGAAAGTCCCTGCATTGTCATTCATGTGAATATCAGAGGTTTCAGGAGTGAAACCTTGTATCTGAAGAGTGAGCATGTCAATATTAACAATCAGTAGTTTATAACAGACACAACAAATGGAATTTTTCATTTCGAGCAAAGTTTGGGAGGATCCACGCACAGGGATTGGCACAATCGCAAGAAAATCGCAAGACTGAACATTTCACGATACTTACTTTCAGTATCAAAGACATCTTGGAAAAATATCTTCAAAATCGTTCTTAATCGTCTAAAAAAAACACAATCGAAAAAAAGCCTTCAGGTGCACAGTTTAAGAGATAGATCCTTGTCCCTCGTCGTAAACCGAACTGACCACAACATTATTAACCCTTCCTTTATATACTGCTCTTGGGTTTCCTGTCTATAGATCTGGAAGGAGGATTCAGTTTAGATACTCTTCATCTCGGATATAGATCACTTTTTTTTTTTTTTTTTTTGGGGGGGGGGGGGGGTGGGGGCCATCTTGCTTTCCGGTCCTCTGGTGAAGTGCCTTTATTGTGTATAGTTTCCGATCGGTCAGGGCAGGGAGCGATCCTTCCGGAGGGATGGACAAGTTGGCACTCCCTGTTTTCGTCAGCCCAGTTTTGAGAAGAGCGAAAAAAAAAAAAAATCAAATGTAAAAAAATATCTCCGAAAAATTCAAATGTCGAAAATATCTCCGAAAAAAAATTAAATGTCGAAAATATCTCCAAAAAAATCAAATTGGAAAATATCTCCGAAAAAAAATCAAATGTAGAAAAATATTTCCGAAAAAAAATCAAATATAGAAAATATCTCCGAAAAAAAATCAATGTGGAAAATATCTCGGAAAAAAATCAAATGTAGAAAATATCTCCGAAAAAAATCAAATGTAGAAAATATCTCCGAAAAAAAATCAAATGTAGAAAATATCTCCGAAAAAAAATCAAATGTAGAAAATATCTCCGAAAAAAAATCAAATGTAGAAAATATTTCCGAAAAAAAATCAAATGTAGAAAATATCTCCGAAAAAGATCAAATGTGGAGAATATTTCCGAAAAAAAATCAAATGTAGAAAATATTTCCGAAAAAAAATCAAATATAGAAAATATCTCCGAAAAAAATCAAATGTGGAAAATATCTCCGAAAAAAAATCAAATGGAGAAAATATCTACGAAAACAAATCAAACGTAGAAAATATCTCCGAAAAAAAAAAAAATCAAATGTAGAAATTATCTCCGAAATGACTGAACCTGGATTGTTAAGTTGTGTGTGAGAATTAATGTTGGAAAAGGCTATAATCTCTCGTTAAGTTCTACTTACTTTGGGCATTAGGAATTGTACCGATTCTCGGATTCACTCCATAGGGGGCTAGTGCCGGCATTACTTATGGTTCTTTTGCAGTGTCCCTTCGACCTCTAACTGCAGTCCCTTTCATTCATTTTACTGTACCTCCGTTCATGTAGTCTCTTTCCTCCCTTTTACTTTCCATCTTCTCCTAAACAGCTGTATCATATTGTTACTACGAGGTTTTCTTGTTTCGTCATTAAAACGATTTTACTCTCAAATTTCCCTTTCAGCGCTGAGTGACCTCTTAGGTCCAAGCGTGTGGTTTGAATATTATATTTCATTCCATTCAGATCCTCAGATTCTGTATCTGTTAGATGAGAACATCAGAAGAGTCTACAGACTGCGCCAAAGTACTCTAACCGAAGATAATTCTCTAGTGAGCAACAACGGATCATGACCTCATCACGAAAAAGTTACTGGCAACTTGTTTTGCTGAGCCTCTGCAAAGGATGTTATGATTTCAGGATTTAGTGAGAACTTACGAACGTTATTTTCGCGGAGTTTTATGAAATGGAACCAACATAACCCAGGCAACCACCTGGCAAGGTCCCAAGTCTGGATTTTGAACCAGAATCCTTTAATAGAGTTGTTTATTGTTTGTCATTAAAGTGCTTAAGAAACCTGGCAATTTTCTGATGTTTCTATAGAAAACGTCAATGTTGTTGCAGGCCGTTCGGATAATTATAGTTTTACTAGCGTCTTATTATTATTCAAGAAGGGAAACAAGATATCACTTGAGTATTTGGGTAATTTCGCTAATCACATTGGTGGAGCGCCTCAGTGGCGTGATCGGTATGGTCTTGGCCTACCACCTCAGTGGTCGCGAGTTCGATTCTCGGACATTCCACTGAGGGTTTAGAGATGTGTATTTCTGGTGATAGAAGTTCACTCTCGACGTGGTTCGGAAGTCACGTAAAGCCGTTGGTCCCGTTGCTGAATAACCACTGGTTCCATGCAACGTAAAAACACCAAACAAACAAACATTGGTGGAGTATTGAATTGAATTGAATTAACATAGAATTTAAGCCAAAGGCCAAGCACTGGGACCTATAAGGTCATTCAGCGCTGAAGCGGAATTGACAGTAAAAGGTTTGAAAGGTGTAAGAGGAGGAAAACCTCAAAGCAGTTGCACTATGAAACATTTGTTAGGAGAGGGTGGAAAGTAAGATGGAAGAAAGAGAATATGAAAGGAGGTACAGTAAAAGGAACGAAAGTAGTTGCAGCTAGGGGCCGAAAACACGCTGCAAAGAACCTTAAGAAATGCATACATTGCATCGATGAGGTGCACTGACGGCACTACCCCACTACGGTGATTGGTGGGGTATTTAACTGCGATTATTGTCTTTACTTGCTACAGTTACCGCAGTAAGGTGGAATTTATTTCGCTTCAAAGACTAAACAAAGCAATAAAACTGCTTTCAGCAACAAATGAAAGCAAAGCACTCATGCCATTGCCAAACGCAGATCTTGAATTGCAAGAATATTTGTGCCCAAGAACCAGTTTGATGGGAGAGAATAACGTCAACTCGTTCAAAGAGACCGAGTTTGTAATTCAGCGCCTATGAGAATGAGGTCTAAACAAAAAGAAAAAAAAAGAAAAAAAACATTTCTTACGTAATCTGTAAAATCACACGTAACTGGAGACGAAAAGCAAAAGTTACTTTCGCTTATTGGTGTAACTTTACTTTGAGGTTAGGTTGGTGCGGTTGACTGCTGAATATTATTGGAACTTTATGATAGTCAAGGAATTTTTTCAGAGGTGTACGCTGATGATGGAATGGAACTTAGGGCAATTATTCTAGTTAGACATTAATTATGATAAAATAAAAAATGATTGTGAAATGAAAGATGATGGAATGGAACTTAGGGCAATTATTCTAGTTAGACATTAATTATGATAAAATAAAAAATGATTGTGAAATGAAAGAAGAATCAAAGAGAAGGCAAACATACACACAGACACAGAGAGACACAGACCAGCAGACACCTAAATAGGGCAAAGCTACGATTTTGACCCCGTAGGGGGTTAGTGCCATCACTGCACCTCATGCGGTGCACTGTAGTCATTACCGAAGGTTTTCTGCACCGTTGTCCCTTTGGTCCCTAGCTACAGCACCTTTCATTCCTTTTGCTATACTTCCGTTCATATTCTCTTTCTTCCATCTTACTTCCCACCCTCTCCTAACAATTGGACCCCGTAGTGGGGTAGTGCCGTCAGTGGACCTCATGCGGTGCACTGTAGGCATTATTTAAGGTTCACTTTCGTTCCTTTTACTGTGCCTCCTTTCATATTCTCTTTCTTCCATCTTACTTTCCACCCTCTCCTAACAATTGATTCATAGTGCAACTGCTTTGAGGTTTTCCTCCTGTTACACCTTTCAAACCTATTACTGTCAATTTCCATTTC
>NC_087215.1:19463895-19501395 GCF_015104395.2 Macrobrachium nipponense | reverse complement strand
TCTCTCTCTCTCTCTCTCTCTCTCTCTCTATTTATCAGTCTGTCGTAGTTTATGCATCGGTTTCTTAGTCTCTTCCCCAACCTATACCTCTGTATTTATCTATCACTCGTCATTACGTTTATATAAAAAAAGAAAATGGTTCGAAAAGTGATAGCTTTTGAATTTACAACTTTCACGCAAATATTTATGTCAATACAAATGTGTAGAAAATGTGACTAGAGCTCACAGTTCCCAAGTAGGTGTACATGCCAGAACAGAATCAATAAAAAATGCATGATTGTGAAGGGTACAATCAAGTAATATTAAATCTCATAAAACAGTGACAGAAATTGCAGTAAAATCCTCTAGCAAGATAGGTAGTTATTTTTATCGACAAAATATACAACTATTAGTACAAATTTGTCCAAAAGGAGACATATACAAAATATACAATGTAGATGGTAATCTCTTTTGTTCTTGCAAGTACGTGGCCTACAAAGAAAAATACATCAAGTACAAATAACATAAGCATATAGGAGCATAAAAACGAAAAAGGAACTTACTATAGAGAAAAACGTGGTCACAAAGATCACCGGTAGATCATCTTTGGCAGAATCCATACCTGTGATCCGGAAAAAGAAGTTAAGGTTCCAGCTGTTAGAAAAAGGTAAGAGAATGGACCCGTAGATGAGAGGAGCATCGATGGAACCGTAGTTTAATGTATTGATGATGGGACCGTAGTTTGAGGGAGTAGCGATAAAACCTTAATCTGGAAAAATTAACGTTGAACCGTAGTTCGAAGATTTGAGGATGTAACCGTAGTTCGAAGAATAAACGGTGGAGGCATAGTTTGAAGGGTTAGTGATGGAACTGTTCAAAGAATTATCGATGGAACCGTGGTAAAGCCGTAGGCATTACTTTAGGTTCTTTACAACATCCCATCGGGCCCTAGCTACAAGCTCTTTCATGCCTTTTACTGTACCTCCGATCATATTCTCTTTCTCCATCTTACTCCACCACCCTCTTTAACAATTGATTCATAGTGCAACTGCTTTAAGGTTTCCCTCCTGCTAAGCCTTTCAAACCTTTTTAGCGCTGAATGACCTCGTAGGTTCCTACGTATAGCTTGAAGCATTATCGATGAAACCGTGGTTCGAAAGAGTAAGGATGAAACCTCGGTCTGCAGCAGGACCAGCGCTGCCACCTGTCTTCGGGAAGGCATTGAAGAGTAATTGCCTCTGAAAGGAAGGAGAATTGCAGGAATGAATAAACAGAGGAGAAACGAGACAGAACCACTAATAAACTAATAATGATCTGTCCACCACGGGTCAAACAACTCGACAGCATCGCCATTATCGCTGACGACTGTTGTTGCGGGTAAATTATCTCCAGTCACATTAGACGGTCCATTGACTGTCAGTCGTCACGGAGGAGTCGAGAATTTATTTTTACTGAAGTTCTTTATTTTATTTCTTTACTTTTCCCGATGATGAAGGGATAAAACAATAAGAAAACAAAGATAATATCGGCAGCATTGTGGAGTGAAATGAAGACGAAAAGACAAAGACAATGCGTTATTGAATTGATTTAGATTAGATAAGAGCTAAGTTAGATTGGCGAGGTACAGTGATATTAGAACTTAACTAGAACAGAGTATGTTTCTTTTACCATTAAGGAGAAAATGAAAAGATTTGGACGCATAATAATCATCTGTTTCCGGAACATTAACATTTTACCTTTTTATGTTGAAGTATCTCTTCATATCTGCCTATGCAAATGAAGATTCAAAGGTAATTAGCAACGTTCCCTGCTTATTTAATGCAAGCCTATTTCATTTGACATTTTTGTTTTGATTTTAATTTTGCCTTGTATTTCGAAATCAAAATTATCTTCACAATTTGGATTCCGTTTTTCTTTCCAATTGTATTTCGAAATGTCTTTCAGCCTTTTACCCTTTTTATATCAGAAAAAAAAATTTTTCTGCGGGAGATTATCGAAGATACTTTCACAAGTGATCGTGAGAGAGGATAAATAGTCAGGGAGCGGTCGTGCCTACGAAGAGATGTGTACGAGATAAAAAGGCGAATGTATTTTGTCTAAATCTGACAGCGTGTTATTTGGGCCAAACGCTTCCAATGCTTACGAGAGATGAGTAAGGTGTTCGAGATGGTTATTATCTTGGAATATTTTGCGTGTAGGGAATGTCTATTGGCTATTGTATTAAAAGAAAAACCGCCATTTAAAAAGTTGATCAGGGAGATGATATGATCTACATATTGGAAGTTAGAGCAATAGCTTATCTAAACGTTAAATATTTGAGTATTGGAATGTTTTGAGCAGAAGAGATATATACTCAATTATATTAACAAGTGTAGTTTAAAGGCTTCAAACCAGCTGGGATATTTCGTCATCAACTGATTTGAAAATTAATTTCACTATGAAATATGCCGTTTTCTATTCTTATTCAAACTTTCGCTATGAAATATACCGTTTTCTATTCTTATTCAAGCTTTCACTATTAAATACACCGTTTTCTATTCTTATTCAAACTTTCACTATGAATTATACCGTTTCTATTCTTATTCAAACTTTCGCTATGAAATACACCGTTTCTATTCTTATTCAGACTTTCACTATGACAAATACCGTTTCTATTCTTATTCAAACTTTTGCTATGAAATATACCGTTTTCTATTCTCATTCAAACTTTCGCTATGAAATATACCATTTATATTCTCATTCAAACTTTCACTATGAAATATACCGTTTCTATTCTTATTTAAAACGAAAATGTAAATTTTAGTAGATCTCCCATCCTGAAATCTGCAAGCATCGACTGGTATCTCGAAAAATCCTCATTTGCAAATTTCCCTTCTTCTTTTCCGTTCTCTAAAGCCTCGAGCACCAACAGAGTATATATTTCTCCATTCTCCAGTTCATCACCGACAAGTTAACCATCGCCTCTTCACATCTGACAAAGCTTAAATCCTTTCCCTGCCTGCACGGCTATTACGGACCCAGAGCCCCGTATTTGCATCTTTTTCTTCTTCTTCTTCTTTAAATCCAAAAAAGCAGATAAATTTGTAATTTCTTCTTCTTTCCTCTCAGTGCCCAAGGTCAGGTGGGCGTGGCCGAGCGTACTCATCCAGCCGCGGAGAAAAGCTTTCGAAAAGTCTGAGTGTTGCAATCTTTGGGTGATTGTCCTGGATGAGGGAGAGGAGAAGGAGGAGGAGGAGGAGGGGGTGTGGGGCGGAGGGGTGGTTGTAAGGGAGGGGAAGAAGAGGTTAGTTGATGTCTAAAATCCGGTAATTACAGCACAGCGCTTTTTCAGATGTTTCCTCTCAGGAGGAGGGAGAGAATAATAAGAATAATAATTTCTCGCTGATTTTCCGTCCTCTCATTTTAATCAGGAGAATCGGCTAGGCATGAAACCAGGGGGGGGGGGGGGGGTGGGGGGGGGTTCCTAGGGGAGAGCGGAAGCGCCGAGGGAGGTATTTTTGGGTCGTAGGGAAATCTCGTATTTCGTAACGTTGTTTCATTAAAAATGAGAGAAATAAAATAAATGAACGGAGTGGATGAAAGTGTACTGAACACGAGCTGAAAATTAGGTTCAATGCGTGAAAGGAGCATGAATAGACTTATGAATGTTGACGCTTTATTCGTGCACATAAGAAGAATTGATTTTTCTGATGTGTACAAAGACAAAAGGATCATTCATGTTGTTGACAATGAATAAACGTCGCGGATAATGACAATGCTAATCAGACGATAGATAAATGATATATTAATTCTTTTATATCCTTGCTTCTATGGCCTTAGGAGAGATCATCAATTCAACAGCTGTTTATCAAATGGCAGATGCCACTGACACTAACTGATGACCGGTCTGATAGGCTCTTCCCATGTCGCTGAATCCCTGACTCTTGTCAGAATCGTTCTTTTCCTCTTTCTTTCTTTTTTTCTTTCTTTCTCTCTTCTCGTGAGACTCGACAATTTATTGATTCGTATTTGCATTTCTTCTGAATAGAACCGAGGAGGATTCTTGCTGGGTTCTCTTCGGTAAGATGTATTTCTTAATTCCTGTGTGATTTTTTTTATTCTTATTTGAATTTTGATGACTTTCTTTAAATATCTTTTTTTTCTACTTAGTGCAGCTGTTGATCGAGCATTGTATGGTTGTATTTTGAATGTATTCGTTTATTGTAGTTTTTAAAGTCATATACTAAGTGTTTACAATTCTTTTCTTCATTATATGGTCAGATTTCCATAACTTCCCCTTTATATGATGTCCGTTTCGTACGTGCGTATGCAGTCATTTCAGTGTCTTCATCATTGCAGAGTGAATGGTCATACACATAGGCTAGAAAACGCCACGATGAACGTTAAAGAAATAACGAAATAACAAAATGCAGTGAAGAAAAACGACAAACGTAACCAGCCGCTGTTTACTCACGGCTCGACGACATGGCTATAAATTTCCACGCTGAGGAAATAGAGGCTTCGCGCGCATCATCACGTTTACGTGCAACGGCGTAGAATTTCAACGCAGGTTCCTAATGGGACGTAGTGTCCTTATCGCAGCTCATTTTTTGGAAACGTCAGTTTATTGCGCCTAAGTATTTCCTGAAAATGCCACGTACATTTTTGTTCGAGGTCAAGTACATAATGTTCTACAATCCTTCTTTTTTTTTTTTATTGATTCGTTAGGAATAGACAGTAGTGATCTGTTTCTCTGATGAATTGTCTCAATCGGTTTTGATCAAATGAATGTCAAAATCTTCTTTATTGAACGTCTTTATGTTACGTGTGCTTTTTTGAAATTATTATTTCTGTCCAGAACTGTTAGTATTACATATTTTAAGCGTGCGTTTGCAAGCAAGCAAGCAAAAAGAAAAATATATATTACTAGCGGTATCATTTTGACTAACATAAAACTGAAGAAAATATAAAGAAACGAAATATAATTTTTATTCATATATTTTCCCAATTTCCTGGCTATTATTATAATTATATAAAGTTGATGACATCACCAAATTTTTCATGTCATAATTACACGGCTAGTTTCACATTTTTGCCTGACCAGTTTGATCATTATGATATGCGTCTGGCTAATTTCATCATTGTCAGACAGATTTTATCATTTCTTTGCGTCTTTCAGCATTATCCCACCAGTACCATCACCGTCTGATTCATTTAATTATTACCAAGTAAATATAAAATTCCTCGACTATTCCCGTTATTATTATTTGCCTTTATCTTCCAGTTCCTCGTTGGACGAGTGGATTTCGCGCTCAGCTACCAATCCGGTGGTCAGAAGTTCGATTCTCGGCTCGACCAACTCGGAACTAGAGGAATATATTTCTGGTGATAGAAATTCATTTCTCGATATAATGTGGTTCGGATCCCACAATAAGCTGTAGGTCCCGTTGCTAGGTAACCAATTGGTTCCTAACCAAGTAAAATATTTAATCCTTCGGGCCAGCCCTAGGAGAGTTGTTAATCAGCTCAGTGGTCTGGTAAAACTAAGATATACTTTTGCCCTTATCATCCGTTGACTAATAAACGTCATTTCTCTCCTCCATCTCTTATATCACGACAGGTGTCATCATGTCAACCGTGTAGGTCGCTCTGTGCATTCGACCCAGTTTCAAAAATGGTGCCACGTGGTAAACATTCTCTCCCTCGATGATCTAGGGGCTCAAGGTCAAATCTTCCAATCTTCCTGGGAGGAGACGTCAGGTAGGTGATCGTCTTAACTCTTAAAAAGTCAATAAGTCGGGCTGTACGTGTGATGAATCTTTTAGCATGGTCTGCCAGCTCTCTGGTGTGATTTTAGTTTGCCTCTGACTAATACTGCTTTCAGAATTATTCCCTTGGAGATCAGTATTTCAATAGCGTCGTGTTGATGCCAGTCATCCCTAGTAGTTATTTCATGAAAGTACTGATTACGCTTGACGAAGCAAAAATACAAATCTGTGACTGTCATCAGTGAAACTTCTCTCAGTACTTTCTCGAAACATTCAGTTAAACAGACGAACAAACTAGAAACAGAATCTGGAGAGTAGTTCATCATTTACAAGGTCATAATCTTCTATGCATTTCCAGGCGACAAATCGTGCGCGAACCAGACAGTTTTATTTACACCGTAAATTTTCTGTGAGGAAATAGCGTGCGTTTTCTCTTAGGCAAGGCATACGTGACCTCAGCTAACCTCCGAAGGAAATACTTCAGAGGCGAAGATGACTCCGGGCAACCTTATCTTCGGGGATCGCGTGACGAAATACCAAAGTTCCCTCCGCTTCTGGTTGGTGATGCTCCGTTGAGGTGTTCAGGAAAGGGAATTCTATGTTAGAAAGGTTACGAACTTTTATTTCTTCGTAATAAGACGTTTTTCCTTCAAGGAGCGCCTTCTGGGGAAAGCGACGCAACCTGTGGATAGTTAGTTAGTTTATTGACAAAAAATATAAAATTATTAGTACAAATTTGTCCACAAAGAGACATAATACATAATAAACAAAGTGGACAGTAATCTCCTCTGTTCTTGCAAGTACATGGGCTACAAAGGAAAATACAACATCAAGAAAAATACAACATCAAGCGCAAATAACATAAGCCTATAAGACTATAAAAAACGAAAAAAAAAGGGACTTACTACAGAGAAAAACGTCGTCACATTACTACCAACAGACAGTTACGGTAGTATTTATCCTCCAATTCCTTTCGTTCCTTTTACTGTACCTCCATTCAAATATTTCTTCCACCTGACTTTCCACCATCTCGAAGTCTTGTCTCACAGTGCGGCTACAAAGTTTTCCTCCTGTTACACCTTTCAAGCCTTCTTACTATCAATTTCCCTTTCAGCGCTGAATGACCTCATAGGTCCCAGTGCTTGGCCTTTGACCTGAATTCTATATTCAGTTCAAGAGAACGGTCACGGTGGTATTCATCCTCGAAATCCTGAAAGAAGTTTTTCACAATATGTGACTCCTACATAGGAGGTTTATCAGCAGTTCTTTAAACCCCCATAACTTATGAAATTAAACATTTAGACATGAAAGAAGAAGAAGGACTATTTGTAGCACGTCAGTCCTCATTGTTAAGTTTCGTGTCATTCATTACATAACCTTGCTTGCAAAGTCTCGCTTCCATGACGATCTAGTGAGTAAAGAACTTGTTTCCTTATATATATTTGTAATAGCCTATTATTGTTAATATTTGATTCACTTTTTCTTTGTTCATTCATTTACTCTTTCAAAAGATTGCTCATATATATATATATATATATATATATATATATATATATATATATATATATATATATATATATTATTACACACACACACACACACACACACACACACACATATATATATATATATATCTATATATATATATATATATATATATATAAGAATTAAAGTAATTGCAATGAAATTCATGCTCTCTGGTTAAAAAGATTTTTCGTGTATCGGCTGTTTGATCAAAATAATAATGGTAAATAAATAAAAAATAGGCAAAGATACTCACAAGCGCGCCCACACACACACTATATATAATATATTCATACATACGAATATATATATATATATATATATATATATATATATATATATATATATATAGAGTGTGTGTGTGTGTTTGTGTGCGCGCGCGCTTGTGTGTATCTTTGCATATTTTCCTTATTTTGAAAAAAAATTATCATTATTAATTTGATTAAATAGCTGATACACGAATAACCACTGCACTTACTTTAATTCTCAAATCTTTGTCGGGACATCATTGTTGTGTTGCATTCTAAGATAGGTAAAAGATTTTCTCACTTACCCAATTCTAATTTCCCAGAGATATCATCGACAAATTTACAAATCAGTAGGAGAAAACTTCATTTGCAATTAAGCAGCAGTCACTGATCTCTACTCTGAGTCAATCTGATTTTCACATGACTCAAAGCTCCGAAAATTTGTACGTTTGTTTGTTTGTATGGTGCATGGAACCAGCGGTTATTCAGCGACGGGACCAACGGCTTTACGTGACTTCCGAACCACGTCGAGAGTGAACTTCTATCACCTGAAATACACATCTCTCACTCCTAAGTGGAATGCCCGAGAGTCGAACTCGCAGCCACCGAGGTGGCAGGCCAAGACCATACCGATCACGCCACTGAGGCGCTCCCAAAATTTGTATGAGGACAACTGAGATTCGCATTGTTAATGGTCATTGAATAACGATGGGAAGATGTCTTTGATAAGCAAATGATCACTATTATTGTCCGAAGTAATGGAATTAGAAATAATAATGGTCAGTTGCAGTAGTTCTGGTGATGGTTGAAGAGTAGTAGTGATAGTTGTAGTTATTGTAGTAGTATTAGCATCAGGTAAGATTCATTTTTTGTACTCACCCATATCCGGCTTTGAGATACAAACAAGTAGAAAAATCCGCCAAAGTTTCTTTGGCGCAGTCGAGTTTTCTGTACAGTCTATATATAATCAAGTCCATCGAAAACATATCTATCTTTCGGTGGTCTCGGTATCATGCTGTAAGAGCCGCGGTCAATGAAACTCTCAGCCGGCCGTAGTGGCCTGTGTTGTTGCGTTGCCAGAGCACGATCAAGGTTAACTTGAACCTTAAATGAAATAAAATCTGCTGAGGATTGAGGGCTGCAATGTGGTAAGTTTGATGATTGGAGGATGGGTGATCAACTCACGAATTTGCAGCCCTCTAGCCTCAGTAGTTTTTAAGATCTGAGGGTGGACAGAAAAGTGCGGACGGACATTCAAAGTCATCTCTATAGTTTTCTTTCTCAGAAAACTAAAACAATGAAAAAATCACATTCATAAAGAAATGCATTTTCTTCCTTTGTTTGCATATAACTCTATTTCCTTCAGTGTTGACGGTTTCTATGTAAACGTGTAGTTTATTGCATTATTACTTTCAAGCATCCGTGAGGGAATTTCAACAGCTGTTTCATCCACGATAATGACTAATTAGATCATACCCTTGCCTCTGGAAACATGTTAGATAATGATTATTATCTTTGTGACAGATGCATACATATTATATTAATATCTATCTTATATATATATAGATATATATTATATATATATATCTATAATTCATTCCTAGCGAAAAAAATCAAAGAGCTGCTAGGTCACTGTTATTTAATTAGCAGCAATGGGCAATTTTGAGAATAATACTCAATTATTATACGTCAGCTTATACGAATACTGCGATTACGTATACGGCATCGGTATGTGAAGAAAGCAAAACGGATATTAGTAGGAAAATAAGATAAAGAGAGAGAGAGAGAGGAGAGAGAGAGAGAGGAGAGATAGAGAGAGAGAGAGAGAGAGAACAACGGAACTTATGAAATGCAAGGAATGGAATAAAGAGAGCAAGGACTCGGGGGTTAACGGATCCAAGCAAGAGGGTGAAAGGCGCCATTTTACTCAGCCGTTAGACCGATTTTGACTGTTTGAACTGAGAGCTCGCCTTCCTTCCATTTGGATGCGACTGCAAATCAACCGAATGACTAGAAGCGTTACAATCCCGCCTCCCCTTGGAATGCACGCCCCGGGGGAACCTTGACTCCCACTATAACGCCCCAGGAAGAAGAAGAAAATTGGAGAAGAAGAAGAAGAGGCATGAGCACATGCATGAGAGGGCTAAAAGGTCAGCCTAATCGAAGACGTTTCCCACACCTGTTGCGTGGGCGGTGGTGTCAACGATGAGGACGTAAGAGGAGTATATAAGGATGGAATCATCCTTCGGTGATCAAAGTCTTCTTCCGATACCCACATCGACAACATGAAGCTCGTGAGTATCCTTTTCAGGGAGTTAGCCTTACGCGGCACTGTGATATGGTTCGAGTGCAGCTCCCTCCCTCTACGTACCATAAGTCTAATTTTAGGGTTAGTGTATCCGGGAAAGTTAGTTGCAATGCATTTAAGTTTACTTTGAGAAAAAAAAATTATATTGAGGAATATATGGGGCTTATTTTGATCAATCGTTCTTATTGTCATTGGTTAAAAATAGTCTCCTGTCATTTCTACGGTTATTCGAGAACTGACAAATATAACTTTTATGAAGGTTCGCTACCAAAACTTTTCAAAATGTATTTCACACCAACCAGTATCCTTTATTCTTTATATGTATGTATATATATATATATATATATATATATATATATATATTATTGTTAATTTAGGAGACTTATTTGATGAGGAAATCAAGCATAATATAACCTACTATAGTTCAGTCTCAATTTCCCTTAGACTTAACGCCATCCAAGCTTAGACTCATATAGTATTCATTTTATTTATCAAATTTCTGTTATTTCCTTTAAAGATCAGACGCGAATGAGACAGTTACCTCTCCAGGGACATCATTCAAACGGTGAAAGTGATTCTTTGAATAAGCAGATGCTGTCATTTTAACGCGTTATTACTGAGCTCACCTTGTTCGTGTAAATGTCCGTTAAAACGATGTTTCTCTTTTGATGAGTCACGAGTCTTTTGAGTCACGAAACTTTCTTGAAAATTCAAGTGATATTTTCCCCCGTAGCGGGGTAGTGCCGTCAGTGCACCTCATGGGGTGCGCTGTAGGTATTACTTCAGTGCCTCCTTTCATATTGTCTTTCTCCCATCTTACTATCCACCATCTCCTAACAGTTGATTCATAGTGCCACTGGTTTTATAGCCGAATTTTCATAGATCAGATCAAATCAAATCAAATCATGCAATTTATAAGTACCTATAAAAGACCATTACACATTCGAAGCTATAGAAGATAATCTACATTCAGATCATAGAGTTCATACGTCCTTATGAAAACAGACAACAAGATCATTGAGTTGAGCTGAATATAGAATTTGGGCCAAATGCCTTGCAATGGGACCTTTGAGGTCATTCAGCGCTGAAACGAAAATTGACAGTAAAAGGTTTGAAAGGTGTAACAGGAGGAAAACCTCAAAGCAATTGCATTATGAATAACGTATTAGGAGAGGGTGGAAAGTAAGATGAAGAAAGAGGATATGAAAGAAGGTACAGTAAAAGGAACGAAAGGGGTTGCAGCTGGGGACCGGAGGCACGCTGCAAGGAACCCCAAGTAATGCCTATGGTGCATTGCAAGAGGTCCACTGACGGCACTAACCCCCTATTAAACAGTCGAAAGGCGTCGATGCCCGAAGTTGTTGTGACGCCATAGTACATTTTTACATCAATCAAACCGTCGTAAAGGTAGAAGGTAACTCACATTTCCACCATAGGCCTAAATCAAACGGTAGCAAAGCTAGATCATTCACATTTCCACCATAGGCCTAAGACAGCGGACGACTAAAACGAAACCAACCTCTTTTTTAAACCCCAAACAGATCATCCTCGCCTGCTTCGCCACCGTAGCTCTGGCCGCCCCTCAGCTGGGTCCAGACCACAACCTCCGCCAGCGTCCCATCGCCATCCTTAAGGACGAGCGCCAAGATTTGGGCAACGGCGAGTTCACCTACACCTTCGAGACCGAGAACGGCATCACCGAGTCGAGGAGAGGATACCGCGGTTCCAAGGGTCAGATCAACATGGAGGGAGTCTACAGGTACGAGAAGGATATAATGCCTTTTCATTTGTGAAATTTATTAGAGTAAGACTGATCAATTAGGTGAAATTGCGAGGATAATTCTGGCGTATCATTCCTTTTCACTTGTGAGTTTATTAGAATAAGACTGATCAAGTACGTGAAATTACAAGGGTATTTCTGGCGTCCAGTTGTATTTTTACAATTTGTTAGCCTATATGTGATATTAATGCATAGATACAATTAATTTTTAAGAGTTTGTTTCTGAAACTGATAGAAGTTATCAATCAATCAAATTTAAGGATACTTATAGCATAAGTATAACGTTCAGATATGTCATATTTTATTAGCCCATATGACATTTAAAAAAAAGGTAATAATAATAAAATAAATAAATGAATTTACTTCATGAATTCGTCTGCGGTCCCTTTGAATTTTTCCGAGGTCACCTCTGAAACAAAGTAATAAAAAAGTTAACACTGAAGAATTCAGCCTGAAATTGTTAATCCGTTTTTTTGAAATTTATGAATTCACTTCTGAAACAAAAATCAATAAAATCATAAGGACTTCTTATACACCTGAACATTTTCTAATCGCTTTTATTAACTTGTTTACGTGCCGTCAGCGTACCTCATGTGGTGCACTGTAGACATTATTCGAGGTTCTTTGCCGCGTCCCTACTGCCCCTAGCTACAACCCCTTTCATTCCTTTTACTGTACCTTCTTTTCATATTCTCTTTCTTCCATCATGTTTTCCACCCTCCCCTAACAAATGATTCATAGTGTACCTGCTTTGAGGTTTTCCTCCTGTTACACATCCCAGACTATTACTTTCAATTTCCTGTTCAGCGCTGAATGACCTCGTAGGTCACAGCGCTTGGAATTTGGCCTAGATTCTAGATTTTATTCTCTATCTATCCTAATGTTTCCTAATGATTACATTCCCGTTTTCTAAGGTACATTTTACATTGTATACTAATTATCGCATTCCCGTTTTCTAAGGTTCCCCCTCCCCGACGGCACCATCGCCGAAGTCCGCTACGTCGCCGACGAAAACGGCTTCAACGCCCAGTCCCCCCTCATCCCCACCCCCCACCCGCTCCCCGCCCACGCCATCGAGCAGATCCGCTTCGCCGAGGAGCAGCGCGCCCGCGGAGTCACCTTTCCAGATTATTAAAAAAGGGACGCCATAAACGCCGCTGTCTGATGATGTCCTCCATTCTCGTCGCCTCGCATTTGATCCACGCCACGTTTTCTTGGAATGTATATATAACAATAAAATATATTAGGGTTGGAATTGCAGTTCTGTTTATCCTGAAGAAGAGGCAAGCTGTTATAGGTGATGATGATTCTTACTGCCATGATTAGTTTTTTTCATATATATATTATATATATATATATATATATATATATATATATATAATATTATATATATATATTATACACACACACACACACACACACACATATATATATATATATATATATATATATATATATATATATATATTATATATATATATACATATATATATTGTATATATATATAATTATACATAGGCAATATATACACAATTTTATATTATATATACACCGTATATACATACACTGTGTTTCTTCGTGTATTCATATGTCCTATCATTCTTGCTCTAAATACGAACACTTATTTTTAGGAGGAATGAGGAAACAGAGCCGTAGAAGTGGGTGGCTACGTAGACTGAAAGAAAAGTTAGAAAAGAGGGCCCTTATTACTGAACAAGCAAGCGAGAGAGATAGAGTAGAAGCTAGCTCGCTGGAGGTAAGTGACATTTTATATACACATAGATCCATTGCATGACTCATGGGCGCTCTGTGTAGGCAGAGTATTCGAAGCGATAATGCTGTGAAAGTTATCATCGTCGGTGTGGTTATGTATAATTATGTACATTTATATGTAATCTTATTCCTATCATTGGTTCTTCTCATAGGAAAGAAAAGTCAGTGGCTCTACTCATATTGATAGTTTAGACAGAACGCTTCCAAATCATGCTTTTCATTTTAGACGTTTAGAGTTTTATTTTGTGTGTGGCGTTAAAAATGATCACATAACTCTTCTAATTTTTATTTTTTGGGGCCATAGTTGATTAAGACCAGACCAGTTGCAATTTGTTTACTGGACAATTTATACACTGTGGGGCAGCAACGGTTAAAGGATTATAATGAACTTACAAGTGAATCATTTTAATGTAGTTTTCGAACATAACAGGAAAATAATCAGCTCATCAGTGAATCATTTTAAAGTAATTTCATCTGGTATATTAACATTTACACGTGAAATTGCATCGCTTTTTTCTTGGCTTTATTAATATTATTGTTGCCCTGCGGACAAAACTGTTTGTGTGATCTTGCTTCAACTCTGTCGGATTACAAGTAGAAAGTTATAGTTTACCGAATCATACAAAAATGCACGTAGCAGAATTAAGAAAGAATACTTTCTTAATATGGTAGTTGCTTCAAAGACTGAAGTGCCTGTATATAAACATACATACATACATACATACGTAATTTATTGTATTGTTTAAAAAAAATCTTTAAATTTTCTCCACTTAAAAACACCTACATTCAAACATTGTGTTAGAGACTTAAAACACACACTATATACGGGCAAATATAAAAAGCCTCATTGTATATAGAAAATGCTTATGCTATTTTAGAGAGAAACCCCGTAAGAGAATATTCATCAAATCACTTACTCTTAGAATCGGCCATTATTGACTTTTGGTGATTCCAAATGACTAGCTTTCTGTCGTTGTGAAAGTTAGAGGTATTTTAGATAAAAATGGAGCTGTGGTAAAAAGAGCGTTAGGTTTGTTACTATTAAATCCCCCCCCCCTCTCTCTCTCTCTCTCTCTCTCTCTCTCTCTCTCTCTCTCTCTCTCTCTCTCCTGGAAAGAAGAAAATTTGTGAACAAAATTTAGTACCATCAAGATTACTACTGAAATATTGACTTAGAGAGGCATTTACCCCGTTAAGTATTACATAAGTAAACGTTACATATATAAGCAACATGAGGATGAATTTCCTTTGTTATAAGTATTTTACAAAGGAATAATATTATGGCCTAAATGATTGTTCCAAATTAAGTACTTAGTCATATAGTATGGCGTTGTGCATCGTATACAGTAACCTTTGAAAAATGTTTCATTTTTAAGCAAGGAACCCCCATCTTCCAAAAGATAAAAGACAAAATAAAAATATATATTCTGTCCTTGACCCAAGCCACGGATAAGAACTAAGGTAACTGGCGGGTAAAAAAAAAAGATGACTAATTGCGCGCGCTTTAGATAAAGTCGCGATAGCGCGCAGGTGTTTCTCCTCGTCCTGGGAAAATTTGTGTCACGTCATGTTCACATCGGAAGAGCCGATAAGCTCCTGTGTAATTAATGCCAAATCCTATCACGCCCGAACTCACCCATGCAAATAGACTTCGCTTTTAAATTACGATGGAAAATTCATTCTTCCGAAAAACTTCATTTTTTTCCAGAGGATATGGGCCAAGGTTTTGGAAACTCTCATTATCGTCAGTCTAATCATTTTTTCTATAAATTATAAATATTAAAAAAAAAGTGAAGAAAGCTCTGACTGCAAGTCGATCTCGACGTGACGAAGAGCATTTAAAAGCCTTTGATGTTCATCACGACTTGTTTCGAAGATCTTATCTCTTTTTTTTTTTCTTCTTTTTTAATCTCCTCCTCCAAGTGTAAATCCTCGCGGCGCCGCCTTTCCCCTGGACACAAAGAGTTACAGATAAATCAATTTTACCGTAAGTTTCGTGAACCTAAAACCAAGAACATGTGTTATTTTACCATTTACAAAAGACAGTTCTAATCCTAACGTTTAAGTATCCAGTTAAACACAGTATATAAGAATAATATTATTGTTCTAAGGGGTCCACAATAATACAAATGTTAACAGTTCTTTCATAATTTATAAACACTATCAAAGCTTTCGAACCTTCCCTGGGTTCCTCTTCTGTCCAAAATGAACCCAGGGAAGGCTTCGAAATCTTTGATAAACTTTATGAATTATACACGTGCTTTTAACATTTTATGTTCGTGGACCCTTAGAACAAAATAACATTATTTGTGTTTTATATTTCACACGAATCTCAGTGTCCCTCCCAACTTGTTCCAGTCATGATTAGCGCTGTTTATTATGCCAGCTGATCCGGAGGACCGTGGGAAGCTGTAAGATGAAAGGGGAGAGGAATTAACCAGATTTATGTAAAATCGTGTGAGTTTTCATATTCTGTCCTGATAAATGGTCGTTGGATCACGACGACACAATTCAAATATTTTTTGACCGAATATTCATAAACCGTTCAAAGATTTGAAAGCTTTGAAAACTTTTTTTTGTAGGGGGGGGGGGGGGGGGGGGGGGGGGGTTTGTTTGGTTAGGGGGCGTCGAATATTGATAAAATCATTCATTGATATGAACACTTTGAAATAAAAAATTGGCGTAGTTCTTTATTTAATTTCTTTTATGCAATAAAATAAAATTTCATTTATACAACACTAAATAAAAATTGCAAAAAATTCTTTATTTAATTTCATTTATGTAATAAAATTATGTTTTATCTATGTAATACTCTGAATCAAAAATTTATATGGATCTTTATTTGATTTTATTTATGTAATAAAATTAAATTTCACTTATATAATACTTTGAATAAAAAATTAATATAGATTTGTATTTAATTTTATATATACAATAAAATTGCATTTTATTTAAGTAACTGAATAAAAAAAATTGATATGGAATTTTATTTAATTCTATTTATGTACTAAAATAAAATTTCATTTACGTAACACTTTGAATATCGAAAATTACTCTCTTGATTTCATTTCATTCAATGTAACACAATAGACACAATATATTCGCCTGAGTGCTCCTTGTGAGAGAAAAGATGTGTGAACAGACTTGGGAAAGTAGGACAACTGCTGTTGTTGCATTCCAGTTTCTTTCTTCGTTTTTCATTTCTGTTTGACCGAGGACCTCGGCTCGCCCATTAAAGTCCTCTTTGTTTTTAGAATAAAGGCGGCCGGACAGAGAGAGAGAGAGAGAGAGAAAGGTTGCTCAAGAAGAACAAGATACTACACGGTGCAATACACAGTGCCTTGATATCATAATTTACCAGGAGAGAGAGAGAGAGAGAGAGAGATTGAAACCTTTATAAGGTACATTGCAGACGCTCGGAATACGAACGCAAGCTTAAACTCATTTTTTACTATCAAGAAATAATAAATGGATCAATAAATAGTAAGATAGAGAGATAGATAAAGCGATAGAGAAATAGATAGATAGATAGATAAAGCGATAGAGAAATAGATAGATAGATAGATAAAGAGATAGAGAAATAGATAGATAGATAGATAGGTGAATGGATAGACAGATACGAGTCGAAAAACGGGATTAGTAGAGAGATGTTTTAAGTGGCTAATCACGATGTATCACCTCATCCAAGAACGGAGATTTACTCAACAACGAGTCTCCCCGTGGTGTACTGTAGGCATTACTTGAAGCTCTTTGTAGCGTCTCTTTGTCCCCTAGCTACAACCCCTTTCATCCCTTTTACTGTACCTCCGTTCATATTCATTTTCTTCCGCCTTACTTCCCACTCTCTCCTAACTACTGATTCGTAGTGCAACTGCTTTGAGGTTTTCCTCCTGTTAAACCTTTCAAACCTTTCACTGTCAATTTCCGTTTCAGCGCTGAATGACCTCATAGGTCCCCCAGTGCTTGGCATTTGTCCTAAATTCTATATTCCATTCCATTCCAATAACTACTATGAGATTCAGGGCCTCTGTAACACGGTTTTTTGGACTTTGCTCCTTCTCAAAGCATCGGATGTAGCTGAAAGTTGACATATGTATATTTTACAACCACACAAATTTTGGCAGCATTATCAATGACCTAAACCTGATAGTTTTAATTTTTATAGAGTAAAAATTATCCAGCCGATGCCATGGCCAATGATTATGAGCCAAGAGTCGAAAAACATTCATTACGTAAGCAAGGTAAACAACATTTGACGAAATGTTGCCCCGCCCATCCACCAGACAGAAACTCATTCACCTTATTCCATTGGCTCTGAAACCCATAGCAGTCAATAATGGCTAACAGGATTTGGAATTTTCCCCGTGGTTGCAAAACTGCATTTGTCTTACGACTTGCAACTTTTTACAGTCAAGAGAAAGCCCGTGGCCATGACAAAGACTTTATGAATGGCGGAACAATACATAGATGTGGGTGGGGTATCTGTGCTAGCGTAGTAATACTACTGTAGTAATAGCAGTAATATACATGAATTAAACGTTTAGGTCAACAGCTGGGATCCTTGAGGATCATTTTGCACTTCTTGCAACTACTCAGAGAAATGAAAGATGTCGTTTTTATAGCCCAGAAGTTAAATTTTCTAATCCTGAATTATAACGAGGCCAAAGTGGTTGAGCCTCATGAAGTTATCATTCTGACGATAATTATTGGTGAAGGTTCAAAGCCAAAATGCGGTAACGGCTATTTTTTTTTTTTTTTTTTTTAGTAAATAGGTAGATAGCCAATAAATAAAAATTGCTTGACATTGGATATAGCAGTTATCAAATCAAGCTTGTCTACTATGTTTTTGAAAATTACCAACTATTCCCTACATCTTGTCAATCTGATTGTGACCTATAAAGTAGACTGTAATTTCTTAGGAAACTTATTTTGGAGTTAGACTAATAATCGAAGTGTTTTTGTATTTATTAATATATTTTTTCTGGTTTGTTCATTATGACAATTATCAGTGGAGAGGTTTCAGAGTTCATAAAGGTGTACTGCTTTGCTTGTATTTACATTTTTATGTCATTGTTGCCAGAGGTCTAGCCTTCGTTACGTATAGCCAATCATCCATCGAGAAAGAGGGAAGAAATGCTGTCATAAGTTACGTAACGAGTGCGTTCGAAACCTTTTCTCTGAGTAAGTTGGCCCGTCTTCAAAAAAAGTCACTTTTACATTATAAGTACCAAATTTATTCAACCTACGTAATGCAGAATACAGTCAAAATTTATGTGTAGATATAATGTGTATTCTGAATAAGCGTTATATTTATGAAATGCATAGATAAAAAGTTATTGCGAAAAAACCGTGTTACCGAGGCCCTGAATCTCATAGTAGTCTATACCTCTCGAAAAATCTATAAACACATAATGGCCGAATGAGTTTTTGAATGAAGGAGTCAACGTGCTATGCTTGTGGTTAGAATAGTAAGGATTATTCTCTCTCTCTCTCTCTCTCTCTCTCTCTCTCTCTCTCTCTCTCTCTCTCTCTCTCTCTCTCTCTCTCTCAAGAAACTTACTCGAAATGATTTGGGGGTTTAGGGTCAAGAATTTTTTGGGCAATAATTAATAATTTATAGAAGATTTCACCTTTATTCAGTCCGTATCATTTCTCTTGCACACTTGTTTATAGTAATAAACGTTCTTGTATTGCATTGCATGCATGGTAAATTCGTGCTGGAATAATCTGTAGAACAAATTATGAACAGAGATTTAAATGTTTTGACAAACTTAGACAATGGAAACATACTCTCCCTCCCTAATATATCTAGAAAAAAAAAACGAGAATGCACAAGAATTTAAAATTTGCGAAATGAAATGAGACCTTCATTTAGGGAGATAAGGAAAGACTCAAAGTGTCATTAGTTAGGAAAACTCAAAATGTCACGGTCGATAAAGGGCGTTCATTAGCCATCAGATTTTATCTTCCGAAGGAGGAAGAGGAAGAAGAAAAAAAGAAAGTCTGCGTTACTCTGAGGTGTTAGTAGGTATTGCTTAAGCTGGCAGTTTTTTTGTTTTGTTTTTTGTGGGTTTTGGAAAACTTAATGAAATTTTGTCTTGTTGGATAAGTCGTTTTATTGTCCTGTATAAATTTGGCATTTATGAAATCTTACTAAGGTACTAAAGTATTTATTGCCCTCAGTGAGAAAGCTTCACAATTTTAATATATTGGCATACACTATATATATATACATATATATAGATATATATATATATATATATATATATATATATATATATATATAAAGTTATATGCCACAAAGGGAAAATAAACAACGAAGTATCCGCGAGATCTTTCGACGTTCAAACGTCCTTTACTTAGCAGGTGAACTCACCTGCTAAGTAAAGGACGTTTGAACGTCGAAAGATCTCGCGGATACTCCGTTGTTCATTTTCCCTTTGTGGCATATAACTTTATTTACGGATTTATCACGTTCCTAACTTTCGTGATTCAGTTATACATATATATATATATATATATATATATATATATACTATATATATATATTATATATATTTGTGTATATATATATATATATGATACATTTCTGTATATTTATATATATATCTATAATATACGAATATGATACATGTATCTGTATGCACCACACACACACACTACACACACACACACACACATATATATATATATATATATATATATTATATATATATATATATATATATTATATATATATATAATATATATATATAATATATATATATATATACTACATGAGTGCACCATGAAGACTTCCTTTACATCACATTCTTAAGGCGTAGTCAGTAGATATACAAAAGCCTTAACTACGCAGGAATGCCGAAAGCTACAGGCACAGTTCCGGTTTACAAAACTGAGACACCGTTGTATTTTATTACATACACGAAGCCGAAAGGGACTCTCCGATAGATGAGAAATTATTAGCAAATTTAGGACACTAAATTGCAGTTACGGTGACGGGCAAATAGCCACTAGCAAATGTTGCAAAATGCGACTCGAAAAAATTATTTCGATTTTACGTATCCATTTCCAGTGACTTAGAAGAAGATCTGGGCTCTTTATGTGAAGTTCACCGCAAATGACGTAATTGGAGTTCGCGAAGATTTGACAGGCGTCTGTATTCCTTTCTTACATTTGACTGGAAATATACAGCTGCGCTTGGGGTTCTGGAATAGATGTCTGCTTTTAAATAGCAGGATGACGTAACCATAATTGAGAGAAGACAAGATATTTTGTTTTCACGATGCCTTCACATAAAAAGACGCGTTTTAAAAGTAAATTTGAGTCCATTTTTTGGCCTAAAAATGAATATATGGAATCAACTGGTCATTTTTACTAGATACATATGTAATTGTAATAACGACAAGAAAGTTTGTGAGGCTACACGGACATTGATTTAATTTCATTTCAGCATCAATACTACAAACATATTAGCCAAAACTTCTGTATACTGTATCATCCAGGAAACAAAAAAATCTCTTAACTTCTAACCAAGTCACTGGAAGCCAATTAGCTTTGTAACACGAATCAGACTGACGATTTTTATAGCCGATGGTTATAGCCTCCGTCGACTTCATTAAGAACCTGATTCTTCTGTATCGGTCAAGGTTGTGGGAAGTCGTAGGTTGTAGGTTGCCAAAGATTGATAATAATCTTTTGCATTATGGTTGCAGTTGGAAAAGGGAAGAAGTGGAATATTGTAGGAATGATTTGTTGTGAATTATTTTGTTAATGTTTTGGTTGTTGCTGGCTGTGGCTGAACTTAGGGCATTCCAATAAATTGCTCTGGGTAATAAAGAACGTGACTGTTTGTCAAATGTGAACTTGAAGCATTCCAATAAATTGCTTTAGATAGTAAAGATTACGGCTGTTTGTCAAATGAGAAATTGCATCATTCCAATAAATTGCTCTGGGTCATAAAGATCATGACGACTGTTCGGCAAATCAGAACATTTAAGATAATATAGCTACAGGAAAGAAATTAAGGTATTAGATAACCCAAAATTGAAATATCGAAAAGTCTCTGAGAATCCTCTTATACGTTTGGTGATTTCCAAAGACACGTTGTTTTAGCAAGCTGTAATTTCAGTCATATTCATATTTGTTTTCAGCAATGCTTCAAACCACCAGTAATGTTTCAACAGGAACTTTGGTCATTATTTTTCGTTAAAATTAACAGAATTACTTTGCGGGTCGCAGAATTGTAAGAACTTTCCGGTAGTTTATTTCATTTTGTAATTTACAGAAATATAATGAATGAAAGATGATTTTGAGATAACTAAAAAATTATTTTGGATCATGTCAAGATTAGCGAATCCACTATTTTTCAGAACAATATTATACTACTTGGATTTATATATATAATACTTATACATATTATATATACACACATAGACTATGTGTATATATATATATATATAAATCAAAGCGGTATGATATTGTATTGAAAAATAGTGGGGTAGCTAATCTTGACATGATCCTTGATTTTTGGAAGATTTAAAATGCTATATCGTTTGATGCTCGGTGCTATTATAGCCCGGCGTCTTAGATGCTATTATATACTGCTTCTCTATTTCTAGAAAGTGTTCAAGCCTGAATTCGTTTTAGATTAATGAATCCTTTCAATGTGAATTATGAATGATCAAATATTACAGTTACCGTACAGAATGGATATGTTTGGATGGATGCATATTAAAAATGATGGTTTTATGACGATGTTGATAGGATACGATGATTGAAACGTCAAATCAGTTATTACTTACCAATAAAACTGTTCACTGATTACTGTATTCATCATCAGATGCAACCAAGATTAAACTGTTAATAGTAGTCTTCGAGAGATCATTATTTTGGTGAACAAATTCTGTAACAAAGAATTAGCTGTGAATTAGTTCCTCGTCGGACGAGTGGGTTGCATGCTCGCCTATCGAATCGGTAGTCGCGAGTTCGATTCCCCCGTCTGCCAACGCTGAAAACAAGGAATTTATTTCTGGTGATTAGAAATTCATTTCTCGATACAATGTGGTTCGGATCCCACAAGAAGCTGTCGGTCCCGTTGCTAGGTAACCAATTGGTTCCTAGCCACATAGATATATATCTATTTCTTCGGGCCAGCCCTAGGAGATCTGTTAATCAGCTCAGTGGTCTGGTTAAACTAAGATATAATTTTTTCTAAGTCTAGAATGTTTTACTGGGAATTACAATGTATTAACCAGGTCAGCGGTCTGGTTAAACTAAGACGTATTTTTTTCTAAGTCTAGAATGTTATACTGAGAATTACGATGTTAAGTGTCTAATGTGATTGTTTCTTAATATTTTCATTTTTGGTATAACTTTGTAGACAACCAGTTTTGTCCATATTTAGAGCACAACTCATTTTATGTTACATAATATGTTCACTAAAATACACCCGAAGAAGACTACTACTAATAGTTTAAACTCTGTTGCATGAGACATCAGTAGCCTAGGCCAGAGCCAACAGATTCCTCGGGCTGCAACAGAAAACGCGAAATTTCGCAGACATATTAAATAACCCGAGAAGAGAGATAAGAAACCAAACACGTGAGGTTGGAACGGTCTCTGATAAGCTGCACAGACAAATTTATTTGGCCGCTCTCACTGCTGCGCCAGTTCGCAACTGCAGAACGTTGACTCGGTTCACAGAGATGATTCGTTACTTGTGAGACTATGATGGGGTAATTAATTAATTGATATTTGGTATACGTATGACTAATTCTAAGAAATATATAGTTTAATATATAAATGAGTGTAATATAAGTACATATATATAATTATATATTTGTGTGTGTGTAATATAAACATATATATTATATAGTAATATATATATATATGTATATAGTATAGATATATATTGAATATTACATATATATATATATATATATATATATATATATATATATATATATCTATATATATATATATACTATATATATATATAAGGCAGCGGTACTGATCACGACTCTGATCTTATCAAAATAACTTAGTAGATTTCGGCAATTCTCTCTCTCTCTCTCTCTCTCTCTCTCTCTCTCTCTCTCTCTCTCTCTCTCTCTCTCTAAGAGCATAACCACCATTTAAGCTTATCAATCCAACAATGATAAATTCTGTTAAAAGCATTAACTCAGGTTTACTTTTGTCTAATCATGACGTATTTCCGGTCAGAAAGAAGGAAAAAAGAAAAAAAAAATTCGGACTCCATCGTAAACGGACTAACATCCTCTCTCATCTGATCAGAAAGTGAAGCACAAAGTGTCTTTGAGAGTCCTGAAGAACTTTCACGGGAACAAAGAAGAGGAAGAGCGAAATGGCATAATAATTGGTGGTCGCGAAAATCCAAGAGTGAGAATGAGACATGAAACTTAGATTTTTTTTCTAGCTTGAAATTTCCCCAGAGAGAAGAAACATGCTGAAGATTTCTTGGGAAAGTACCTAAAAAAACTTATTTTGATTTCAGGTCGACGTTTCTCAGAAGAGAAATGAAATAGGTTCACATATATATTTCAAAAATCATAGTAAATTTATGTTAAAAAAAATTTTTCTCTTGGAACACTTGCTTTAAATAAAATAAAAAAACTCAGACTTTCAAGAAAGCGCATGCGTATTCAAAAGGGATAATATTCACGATCCTATTAAAGGCTCCTCAGAGGTAAAAGGAAATAAACCTTAGTTATAATTCAGTATAAACAGACGTTAAATGAAAATCAAATGTTCCTCTTTTAACTTTTCTCAAAGTTGAAGCGAAATTTAACTTTGAAAATGCAACGCAGCGAATTTTATTCCGAAAAAAGGAATGAGAAATGATTCGAACGTATTCTAACACACAAAAGAAAGCCAGAAAACACTAAATCCTTGACTAAATCAGCGAAGGCTGAACCTCCAACGAGGCTGGTAACGATGGCACCAGACTGCCCACCAGTCCGAGGCGCATCACGGATAATGACATTTTGGGGGAATTTTGACCTCTGCGGACCTTGGAGCTTTCAAGAACAGAAAGAAAGATGGGAGGAAGAAGAAGAAAGAAGAGAAGAAGACTTGAGGAAAGGTCGTCGTAACCCAGATAATTCTTCTCTCTCTCTCTCTCTCTCTCTCTCTGGGGGATGAGGAGAGAGGGAACGGATATAAAAAGGAAGGCTCCCTTTTGCAAAACCAAAAGTTCCCTTGCGATCCTTATACCGGCAACATGAAGCTCGTGAGTACCTACTTCGGCTGGAAACGCGTGTGTTTTTTTTTTACGATTAAATAAATGTCGTTATTGTGTACTTTGGCCTTATGCGTGCACCAGGCATATGGCAGAGATCTTTTATTCGCTTCAGGACTCATAATTCTTTTGCAATAAAACGTCGTTCCCAGTTTGAGAGAATCTTCGTAATTAGACGTTTCACCCTGATTTACTTGAACATCTTAATTTGGTTGTCATTCTGATACAGTTTTCGCTGAAATATCGTATACCATTTCAAGGAAGTTTATGTTGAAATTCGGCTATAGAATACGAACGATTTGTTGGGCCACACCCGAATCTGCTAGAGAGGATCTAGTATCAGTCTGTAAAGGGATATGAAAATGAATATATAGTCTTCGTATCAAAATTTGTGAAAAAGTTGAACCGAGTGTAATATGCCAGTGCATCAGATTTTTGTGGCGATCCATATATTTTTTACGGATTTTTCATGGTTGTTAGTTGAAAATAACGTTATTTTGGGTGTTCTACGTTAAAGAGTACATCATATTGAAGGTACACATGCTTGATCATCGTTAAATGTTAATGTTTGTTTTTCTCCGTGCACGATATATCGGAATTTTGAAAACTCGAAATGAACACCGACTTTTTTTTTTTTCTTGTTTTTTACAAAGAAATAAATGATCAAGAAATTAAGATTATCCATCTTGGACGGACCGTGTAGAGTTCATTTGATCAATATCACAAGTTTAATTCAGTCTCAGATTAATATAGGTGTGGTTGGCCTTTTTTTTTTGGCCTTTTTTTTTTTTTTTTTTCTTTTTTTTAGATTCTATGTGACTTGTCCATTTTTATTTCAAAGTTTTAGATGACTGGAACATCCAGTCACGTGAAACATATTTTAATGGAGTTTCGTCATCCAAATGCAACATACCCGCACTAAAAAGAACAATTTGCCCACTGGTGGATAAAAGTATTATTTTAAAACCATGAATAATTGTTTTAAATAATTCTGAAAAATATTTCTCGCGATATTTAGTTAGATTTATGTTGCGTTTCTGACAGAAATCTTGGCACGCCGTAAGATAAAACTATTTTTTCCCAGTCTTTTAAAAATCTATTGGAGCATGGTGCTTTTAAAAATCTATTTGAGCATGCGCTTTTGTCTTAGTAATAATTTCTTACGATAAGTACTTTTTATCATAATTTATAGTGGTAAAACTATCTTGATGTATAATAATAAAAACTTTACTCATTGAAGTTACTTGGCAAAGTTTATAGGCAATCCTAGATTAAGCTTTTTGACATCATACAGTTCACACAAGGTCAAGCACTTCTGTTTGAGGCTGTTCTTGAAAATATTTTCAAATGATTTTAAATGAAATTCGCGAATTCTTAAGATAATATTATTAAGTGTAAGAAGAATGTGCTCTCTCATTGCCACTCATGTAAAAAAGGACTATATATATATATATATATATATATATATATATATATATATATATAATATATATATATATGAAAGCTGACTTCTTTTCTGTTCACCATTTCACAGTTATTTGCAAATGATCTATCTCAGAATGTGATCAGTTTTTGTCATTTAAATGTGAACAACTCGTAGGTATGATTTACTTTCACATTAACCAAGTATGTCCCATCATCTAAGTTATTTTTTTTTTTACAGCAGGTGGACTCAGAGCTCTTATCAGTATTAGGGAATGCGGATTTTATTTCTTATTATATATCCAAAACTTATTTGTAAACTCTAGTTGATATCGACTGAGTCTCTGTTAAGATATTTAATATTTTGTTTTTATTTGTTATTGGCCTTTATGTTTATTTCTCTTTGAAGGTTTTACTCTTAATATCCTTGGCTGCCCTGGCTGCAGCAGGCCCCCAATTTGAAAATGAGAATCTCCAACACAGCCAAAACCTCCCTGCTGAAGAACACCACCTTTCCTTCGAGTCGCACCAACACGAATTCGAAAACCCCCAGCAGTTCGAATCTCCCCAACATCTTTCTGAGAACCCCCACCAAATATTAGAACCCCAGCCAGTAAATATTGATAACCAAAGGCCGTCAGGGATTCACGAACACCAGCCTGAAGGCGGACAACGCTTCGTTGCTAACCAGCGTCAGAATTTCGAAGCTCACCAGCAACGCCAAGCTGAAAACCTCCAAACAATCGACGAGGATCGGCGGTCTTTCATCTCTCCTGAAGATCGTGCGCGCTTTGACAATAACCAACGGGGTGTTGTGACTCAGCCGCCCAGGATAGTAGAAGATCGTCGGCCCTTCGCTGTGAGTCATCAACAGTCCTTCGGTGTTCCCCAGCAGGTCGAAATTCACCGACAACCTGAAGTTAATCAACGCCATTTCGATCAGGTCCCCCGCCACCAGGCCGATGAAATCCGCCAGCGGCCCATTGCCATCTTGAGGGACGATCGCGAAGATTTGGGCAATGGCGAATTCGCTTTCAGCTTCGAGACCGAGAATGGCATCAGTGAGTCCAGGCGCGGATTTCGTGGCTCGGAGGGCCAGACCAATATGGAGGGTTTCTTCAGGTAAGAGAAACAATACTTGCGCATTACGAAAGGTTTCTTCGGGTAAGAGAAACAATACTTGTGCATTACGAGAAGGTTTCTTCAGGTAAGAGAAACAATACTTGCGCATCACGAGGTTTCTTCAGGTAAGGGAAACAATACTTGCGCATTACGAGACACATATCAGTCTGTACATTGAAAATCACACACACATTGTATGAATATTTGTATTTATATGTAGTCTGTATGCTTGTATGGTCAGTGAAGATAATGATGTCACTAGTCTTGCATTCATGAGACCATTTCAATGTTCGAACCAAGAAACTGAAACAACGGACTAGACTAGTACATCAGTGACATCAGTAACGTAAAACTATTTTTCGAAACTGAGCTCTTTGTGCAAGGGGAAAATGCTACAATTTGTTTTTATACACGACCGTACGTATGTAAAGTTCCATTATATACACCAATTACAAGACTGCACAGTTAGGAGGGTAGACAAAACTTCTGCAATGCTAATAATAGGTCCTAGTCATCATTATTGTGAACTTCTGCAATTCTAATAATAGGTCCTAGACATCATTATTGTGAACTTCTGCAATTCTAATAATAGGTCCTAGACATCATTATAGAAACTTCTGCAATTCTAATAATAGGTCCCTCTACATCATTATAGTAACTTCTGCAATTGCTAATAATATGGTCCTAGACATCATTGTAGTAAACTTCTGCAATTCTAATAATAGGTCCTAGACATCATTATAGTAAACTTCTGCAATTCTAATAATAGGTCCTAGACATCATTGTAGTAAACTTCTGCAATTCTAATAATAGGTCCTAGACATCATTGTAGTAAACTTCTGCAATTCTAATAATAGGTCCTAGACATCATTATAGTAAACTTCTGCAATTCTAATAATAGGTCCTAGACATCCTTATAGCAAACTTCTGCAATTCTAATAATAGGTCCTAGACATCATTATTGTGAACTTCTGCAATTCTAATAATAGGTCCTAGACATCATTGTAATAAACTTTTGCATTCTAATAATAGTCCTAGACATCATTATAGCAAACTTCTGCCCAATTCTAATAATAGGTCCTAGACCATCATTATTGTGAACTTCTGCAATTCTATAATGGTCCTTGACATCATTATAGTAACTTCTGCAATTCTAATAATAGGTCCTATGACATCATTATTGTGAACTTCTGCAATTCTAATAATAAGTCCTAGACATCACTGAAGTAAACTTTTGCAATTCTAATAATAGGTTCTAGACATCATTATAGTTTTAGCATCCCTGTGATCCTAACTCTTAAGTGAGAACAACTATAACATTTCCATATTTGAAGCAGCTGCTAAAACACCATAATGCATACCTACATACTTCCAGCTTTCCCCTGCCCGACGGAACCTTCGCCGAAGTCCGTTACGTCGCCGACGAAAACGGTTTCCGCGCCGAGTCCCCACTAATCCCCACCCCCCACCCGCTCCCCGCCCACGCCATCGAACAAATACGCATCGCCGAGGAGCAGCGCGCTCGGGGAATCACGTGGCCTGATTACTGAAGTGGAAGCGTGAGAAGAAGAAGACGAAGAAAAAGACGAAGGCGAAGTACGGTCATTTCGAAGCGTCCAGTGATTTGGGAACATTCCGCTAATGGAGAGGAGTCTTTGCGTCACTGTTTTTGAATAATAAATCATCAAACGAAGAGATTGATTTTCTGTCATTCACCCGAGGCTGGAAGATTTGTAAGAGCGAGACAAATGATCGCTGAGAGAAAGGAAAGCAGTGGCATTTTCTATATCGCAGAAGTAAAAGGAATTTGCATTTCGAACTGACAGAGAGAGACTGTTATTTCGAGAAAAAATTTTTACGTTTTGCCATGAAATTGATGAAATGGGATTATTATTATTAAAAATAATTTTTGGCTGATGCTGGTTATTGTCTGATGAAGAGTATCGGAAAACAATACAAACACACACACACCCACACACACACACACACACACACACACACACACACACATATATTATATATATTATATATATATATATATATATATATATATATATATACATATATATATATATATATATATATATAGATATATATATTATTAAATATGTATTTAAATAAATATTCATATAGATATATATATATATTATTATATATACATTATATATTATATAATATAAAATATACATATATGGGATTATAATAATTATATGAATATATATATATATATAATATAGATTATATATATATATATATATATATATATATATATATATATATATATATAAAACACCTCAGTGTTATGTGATATTTATCTTATAAGGAGACTAACATTTTATTCAAATTTCAAATCCGTATTTATGGACGCGATATTAATTCCCAGCTGTGACCTCTCTTGACCTTTGATGAATGAATGTTAGTAATAAATATCTCATCGATAATTATATAAACTGCAGAGAACGATTACTGCTCATCTAAGGTCTCTTCGCCTCCCATTTTCACCAGCGTCGGTAAACAGTTGCTTTCCTTTGTGTTCCCATAAACTTTCATTACTCAGTGAGGGCCATTGATGACGTGTATTTCTCAAAGAATAATATTCATAATAAATGTCACTTAAAAATTGGTTCCAATTATTGGATGATAGCTTTGAACTATGTCAGCTTTTTAACGACACTTGACTCGCAACATAGAAATAGCATCAGTTGCCCAGAATGTATTTTATAACTTTCACAAAGCTGCCCACGTCTTTGTCGTGTCTGGTTTTCGTAATCATTCGCCTGTTAATGTCAACTAACTCTCTTGACTCTTTATACGATGAGTGTTGATGAAAACAAACGGTTTTTGACAGCCAGTTAAACAGCAGCTGGGAAAACACATGTGTTGGATGCATGCGCAAAGTCTTCCTCAGTTAAGGGAACAGCCTGTACAGAGTTCAGTCTGACTGTCAGACTGAGCTCTGTACAGGTGACCTAGTCCCCAGTATCGTTTACCTTGTTCAGTGGCTAATTGTGACTTTTGAGTAGAGCACCCGTGCTTCGAAAGGGCCCTTATACTCGTCAGCCGTAGTTGTCGAGATGTTTTCTGGCAATGATGGCTTCGTTGATAAAGAGGAGGTATGTACTATTTGAGATGACTGGCATTGGTTGGTTCGCTCCAAGTGGCATCCGAGTTTTAAGTAGAGCCCGTGACTCGATACCAATCTGTGGCTGTAAATTGGCCTAGCAAGGCCGTGCATGGATTTCGATAATGTTTCATTTTTGAACTTTTATCGATACTTCTTAATGCCCTAATTAAAGTCGCCAATGGTGTTTTTCATTTGTTATGGATGTGCAGAAGAGATGAAGGTTAACTTGTTGATATTAGGATCCGTTTTTATTTATTTAATTTTTGTTTATTTATATAGATTTTTGGCATTATGCCAAGCACTGGGACGACTCAGGGCATTCAGCGCCGAGACGGAAATAGACAGTAAAAGGTTTGAAAGGTGTTACAGAAGGAAAACCTCAAAGCAGTTGCACTATGACAATTGTTAGAAGAGGGTGGACAGTAAGATGGAAGAAAGATAATACGAACCGAGGTACAGTAAAAGGAATGAAAGTAGTTGCAGCCGAAGGGACATTGCAAAGAACCTTAAGTAATGCCTACATTGCACCGAATGAGGTGCACTGACGGCACTACCCCCTTACGAGGGATTAGCACCCGTTAAAGCGATTCGTCCACTAATGTTTGTTAAATATATGTCTTGAAGCAGTATGTCTATGTTTGCGTGGTTCTTCCACGTATTTTAGACTGCAGTTTTTGCATGAACTGTTGATGCCTATATATATTTTTTATAATGTTCATGAATGAGGAAATCTTGTTCATTTGTTCACATTTAAGAATTTACTTCTTGTTCGCGATTGCGACGCTGAACTTTGTAGAAGTAAAACTCTATAATACGAAACTCTTGTTATTAAACGGTTAGAAGAGAGTTTCCATTTATTCACGTCTTATAATACTGGGTTGAGTCCACTGCGTCTGTCTGTCTTGTGTCTAAGTGACACCGAATTTAGGAACGGTCACGCAGAAAGACTTACGAGTAATTAGCTTAATAATGATTTAAGTCAGGAATATGTCACAAGAATTTTTGGAATAGTGCAGTACTTACAGTAAATATGAATCATGATAACACGGGTGAAAATAAAACAGCAAAATTAAAATGTTAACTCTGGAATTATATATAATATATATATATATATATATATATATATATATATATATATATATATATATATATATATATATATATCCTTAAATCACCGTAGAAAGGTAAATGAAACACGGACTTGGAACAAGTACTTTCGAAGTATATTCTAGATACTACGAAAGTAGGTACTTGTTCCAGGTTCCCTGTTTCATTTACCTTTCTACGGTGGATTTACGGATATTCTCAAGTACGTGTTCCTTCATACTGCATTGGATATATATATATATATATATATATATATATATATATATATATATATATATATATATATATATATATATATATTCCAATTTGGGGGACCTTTTTCAAGACCTAACAAAAGGCCGGGGATATGTGGTACAAGTTAAGAAAGCAATTATTTGGGTGCAACGTATAACAACGTGATGCTGTATGACATAAGGGGTTACTAATTTAGTGACTAGTCTTATGATGAAAAGGCATTTTTAGGAGCGAGAGTGGCTGGTTCGATGTCAGAGGTGTATAAGGCTCGGTGGTTGCTAGACATCTTTATAGCTGGAGTATAATGCGACAAGTCACAGAAAGGCCTGGAGATGTATACTACTAGATGCAAAGTTGTGGGAAAAGAGAATTGGTCGTCAGCGGAGTATTGAATGACTGATGACTGTGGGGACTAGAGTGAGAGTTTAAAATTATTTGTAATAATATATATGAGAAAGTTTGAAGTGAAAGTAACCAACAGTAAGGTGATGAGGGAGATGGTGTAATGAGTAAATAAATGAAGTACTTTGTAAAGAATGATGGTAGGATGACAGAGGAGGTGGTTAGAAGAAGGAATGAGGCTGAGAAGATATTCTAGTCTAGCCCAAAGATTTTGACGACATGTGGAGTGTCTGTAAAGCTAAATTTTGTTTGTGCTGAGAGATTGTTGAACCAAACATTCTTTATGGAAGTGAAGTGTGGATGTCGAATGGGATTTAACAAAAGGATAAAGGCTGTTTAGTTGGATTGCTGAAGGGTGAGGATTGTGGAGATACAAAGAAGTAAGAAACTATGGATCACTTGAGATGACATGGCCATGTGGAGAAAATGGCGAATGATTGATTTGGCAAAATTATCAAATCACGAAGTACTGGAAGGAAGTGGAGAGGAAGAACTAATAAATGCTGGGTAGATATTTGAAAGGAATAACCGTTATATCTAAGAAGTGGAAGGACATCTTAGAAGATAGAAGGGAGTGTGCATTCAGCTACAAATGTCCTTTAATATCCAATTCGCTGTATCCCCCGGAATTAATATATTTCCATTATGATAACCGAAGGGGAATTTTTTAGTTAATAACTGAAGTCCTGATTTCTCCTCTGTATGCTGGTTCGAATCCACGAGAGGACGAAATTATTATCAACTAAAAATTCCCCTTCAGTTAACATATATGAAAATATATTAAGAGCGAATTGGATGTTAAAAGACATTTGTAGCTTAATATGAATCACGGTGATGTGATAAAATTCATATATATATTATCTTATATATATATATATATATATATTGATATATATATATATATATATATATACACACACACACACACACACACACACACACACATATATATATATATATATATATATATATTATATATATATATATATATTAGCTACTGCTGCGTAAGTTTATCTGCAGAAGGGGTTCATCCTTTTTCAGCAGGTTAGGAATGAAAACTGAGGTGAAACTTATCTTTATTGTTGTTCTGGGTTTTCTGTTAGAGGAAACAACTTCTAACGTTGAACAGATTGTAGGCAGACATCATATTTTATCTTTGAAAAAGATACTTTTTTTGGGAAAGCTAAAAAATGTACGTAGTTTGACATCGTGGGTAGGAAAGGCAGCATGAGAAAAGTGGCTTAATCGAGAATCGTGCTGTGTGTAATTTCTCATTTTCAAGATAAAATGTCTTGACACGTTGAATTGCTACATGCCTCCTGATAATCTCTCTCTCTCTCTCTCTCTCTCTCTCTCTCTCTCTCTCTCTCTCTCTCTCTCTCCTGCTTCTTACAAATCCGATAATAAATTTGGCATAAGTTCTAATTAGTCTTCTTTGCCATACAGATCACTGTGTTTTCAAAGGAGTCTGTACTTTTGCATTTTCCAGAGGGCATAATAATGGAGGAAATTTTATGAATACAGTATAATTACTTAATAAGTTATGCTTATTACCATGGCAACGCTAGAGGAGATATGAATTGTTATTTCCGTAATAGAACAAGAAAACTTCGACCTCATTCAACTATATGAAATCGAAATCGGAATGGCTGGTAGAGCCAAGGAGAAAAATACCATTGTATCCCCATGAACTTCTCGCTGTGATTTGACGTACTCAGTACATTTTCTTTTTCCCATTTTCTTTGTTAATAATGCGAAGACGCTGCATTGCACTGCATTTCCTTGCATGTGTTACGGCACACCACTGTAGACACGGCAACAAATCATTACTCATTCAAAAGTGTAATCTTGCGTCCAGCCTTAAATCGTTCCATTCAGAAACAGACCCGCAAAGAAGATTAACTGCCAGGATCGGTCATTATTTGTGACATGAATTTGATTACTACGTGTGTAACTAAAGTCTTATTCACATAGTTTGCCGGGTAACTTTCCGTTTTCATTTCTTAAGACAAATTGAACAGCACTAGCTAGAATTTCTCGTTCGAAGGGTTTAATCATTAATGGTGCTAGAAATCGTTCTAATATGGATTGCCAAGCTGTAGGGCATGTAATATGTTTAAGCGTTTGCACACAGCAGTGACAGCACACGTACGTCATTCTGGTGATAGAAGTTCACTGTCGACGTGGTTCGGAAGTCACGTTAAGCCGTTGGTCCCGTTGCTGAATAACCACTGGTTCCATACAATGTAAAAATAACATACAAATAAAGAAAAACACGTACATCATGTTGTTGCTTTAATTTTTATTTTTATTTTATTTTTATTTTTTTGTGAGTGGGGTTTTGATTGTCAATTAAAATACGAATTTTCAACACGTCGTTTAACCTCTTAATTGCAAGGTCACGTAATGAGACTTTCTTGCTGCGTGAAACAAACAAGCTGCCCCCTTTTTAATCATTTCCAGCTCATTCTGGAACAGGGTTTGGGGGCGGGGGGGAGGCAGCCATTCATTACTTTTCTTTTTCCACGTTACGACAAAAAGTTGCTTTAGCTGTACGATATATGGTGGTTTGTTTCTGCTTCGGTGAAAGGAATTAGGTTTAATGAATCTTCTTCATTTTTCTTATCCTTCATAATCACTATCTGGAAGCACATTTTCATATTTTTGGCTTTTTTTAAATTATTCTTATTATGTTTGTTTTCTTTCGATTATTTGCCTTCTCTTCCCTTTTCTCCAGATTTTATCCCCTGAATTTTAAGGACCTTTGGGTATCGTAATAATTTCTCTTCCATTTCAGCCTTAATTTTTGTCTTTCTATCTTTTTTTTATACTTATTTACCATTGCTTCCTTTTATATTTTCTAAATTTCCTTTGCTTCATTTTTCATATTCTTTATTTTCTTTTATTAAGAAGTACAAAAATTTTCCTTATTTTCTTAAACATAAACTTCAGACTCAAGTTTTATCATATTTTTTTCATTTACCCTTGCTCTAGTTAACTTTTGTGACGTATTTAGGGAACTATAAAACTCCTCAATCGTTTAGAACAATTTTACTAAACAAATTGCCAGTTCAGTTTGACATACGATGTCCTGACATGGCACCACAGACACTATTTACCTTCTATACCAGTATGTCCATTTACTTGTTTTTTTATTACTTTGATGAATGAGAGGTTTTTCTGTAGAATTAACACCTCAGGTATTCTAGATAGTGACCCATTATCTATCATTAATCATAGTAGCCTTTAGTGAAAAAACAAAACAAAAACATAATACTAGCCTTGATTTTTTTTCTATTTTTTCTTCACTGCTTCATATTCATTTCTCTTCCGTATTTCTACGCTGTTGTTCCTTCTCCGTTCAGATGTGTCAGCTGCCTTGTCGTATAACCACTGCAAAAAAAAAAAGAAAAAAAAAGGAGATAAATTCAACAACCTAAATATACTTCTAACGTGTTGAGTAGATATGACCTTCGGTAGCAAATTGATCATAATAAAAGGCTCGCTTAGAATAATCTGCCGACCCGAATTTCCTAGAACTACAGCAGTAGGATGTTTCAGGGATTGTTTTACTAAGAACTTTAAGTTCAGCCCATATGGGTTAGTGCCGTTAGTCTACGTCACACGATGCGCTATAGGAAGTAATTAAGGTTCTTTACAGCGTCCCTTCGGCCCCATAGCTGCAACCACTTTCATTCCTTTTACCGTACCTCCGTTCATAGTATCCTTCTTCCATTTTACTTTCCACCCTCTCTTAACAATTGTTGCATAGGGCAACTGCGAGGTTTTCCTCCTGTTACACTTTTAAAGGCTTCTTTACTTGCAAGTTCCCTTTCAGAGCTGAATGACCTTCGTAGGTCCCAGCGCTTGGCCTTTGGCCTCAATTTTCTACTCCAATTCCATGAGGTTCGGGTGGTATCAATCATGGAAGATTCTTTTCCTGAGGATTTTATTTTGATATTTGCCAAATCGACTTTTTTTATTTAAACCTACCGACGTACCATCGACATCTCATGTTATTCACGATTTAACTGTTTAGGTTTTTTTTTTTTTTTTTTTTTTTTTTTTTTTTGTTTTTTTTTTTTTTTTTTTTTTTTTGGGGGGGGGGGGGAGAGATACTCGACATGGAGACTCAAGGTTTGGGGCTCAAAATGACCCTCTTATGGGGATAGGTTTATTTCAGTGAAAGCAACATCTGTCTGAATTAAATTATCTTTCGTGGCTGTGCGATGGGTTAGACCTGATAGGGATCCTTTATTAACCTAGATTACCCCTCAAGAAAATAGCGCTGTCAGTGCACCTTACATAGTAAACTGTAGGCATTAACAAATGTTGTTTTTAGCCTTTTACTCTGCTTCCATATCTGCTGCCTTTTTCCATTTTGCTGTCCGACCACTTCAACTCTCTCTCTCTCTCTCTCTCTCTCTTTTATTTTTTTTATTTTTATCACGGCGCTAGACATTTATCAATTATAATTATTTCCACTTTCGTAAGCGCGTGCTTTTATACCCTAAATTTCTTAGATCAATCCTGGCATCGAATCTTTCCGTAGATGCACAGTTAATGTCATTTCAAAATCAAAATTTGCATTGAAACGTTTTTAGCTGAAAAAGTTTGAAAGGAAATTGGGTATCCGGGTGAGTATACAATAGACTTTTATATTTCCACCATCTGTCGCAGTGTTGAAACGTGTGGAATAAGCTCGGTACACATACAGCTGTTTAGTTTTCTTAATACCTTTGACTATTTGTTATGTAAACTGTGCTCTCGCAATCCTCTCTTAAGTCCACGCAGCCTACCATGCCCAGTGTGAGTTTGTTGATAACGACTATACCAACAAAGATAAGGACAGTAAAAAAAATGAAGAAATTATAACTTGGCAAAACAGTATCCCAATAAAACGTCGAACGACAAAGGAGCTCCTTCAGATACCTGTACTTCGTACAGTATAAAACATGCACGATTACAACCTATTAAACGGGAGGAGAGCGCCATTAAACAGAATCTTGCAACAGAACACCACTGCGATAAAGAGGCTTCAGGTCTGGATTTACTGCAGTCGATATAGTCTGTCTTTCAGTTGGAAGCAGTTACAGACTTGCAGGAGGTCAAATCAATTCGTATTTATACAGGGAGCGCTATACTCGTATTGCATTTAAGACAGAGTTGAAAGGTGCATTGTGCATGTAAGAAGTATCTAATATCTTTCCTCCATCTTGCTAGCCACCCTCTCCTAACGATTCATAGTGCAACTGCTTTGAGGTTTTCCTCCTGTTACACCTCTCAAACCTACCTGCTCTCGATTTCCTCTCCAGCCCTGAATGACCTCAAAAGTCCCAGTGATTGGCTTTTGGCCTAAACTCTATATCCCGTTCCATTCCAGAATAGCAGGAACAGCAGTGAATATTATAAGTCTAGATTAGATAGAGGGATAACTATGAAGGTAAAATTTATGCCGTATTTTCGTTGA
>NC_087215.1:19443895-19448895 GCF_015104395.2 Macrobrachium nipponense | reverse complement strand
TTTAGCACACGACCATCCTTTCACTCACCTAGATTTTAGAGTACTGTCTTTTTGCTCAAATAGACTGGACCTTTTAATTTCAGAGTCGCTGTTTATTAAGAAAATGAAACCGGAATTGAACAACAACTCGTCCGGTATTCAACTAGCTATCATATAGTTTCATAGTAGGTACACAAAGTGGGTCGTTAGCCATTTTATTTTTGAGTGTAGTTTGTTTACCTTTCATATTATTTTTATTTTTATTTCTGTTTTTGTATGATTTGCGCTTTGTTTTAGTTTTCGTAATTTTTAATTTTTAGTTTGTATGTGATGTTCGTTTTATTATATGTTTTTACTGAAGCTTTTAATCAGACAATTCATTTTAATGTAATTTTTAGTGATTTCTCATCCTTGTCATTTTTTCAGCCTGAAGATGAGGTTTTAAACCTCGAAAGCTCGTAATATTAAAGAATGTTCTTCTTGGCACTATTATTCATCATCAAGCTATATATATATATATATATATATATATATATATCTTTATATTTAAGTATATACATACATATATATATATATATATATATTATATATATATATATATATATATATATATACACATGTATTTATCTGTGTGTATACATGTATGTATCCGTGTTTGTGTCGTTCAGAGCATGAACATATGAATACATAAAAATATAGAAATTTTCAAAGCTGATTCTTCCAAAATGCGCAATATAATACCTTCATCAAAGCCGGAACCGAGCACGAGAATAAGTGGAAGATATAAACAAACGAAAATGAATTTTATGCGAACAGAAACGATCAAAAGAAGATGGGAAATCCCAAGAAGAAGAAGATAATATTTTCGTTCTCCTACGAACTAAGCATCATAAAACATTACATAATTTCCTTCTGCTGATCAGGAGCCGTGATGAGACACCAGTACATACATTATTCTCTCGATACGATGAGAATGATGACAGACACTCTCATCGTACCGAACAGGATACAGGAGAGGAAATTTCGAGTCCTTTTTAAGACGAGGGCGGGAATGGTTATCGCATGGATTCCCAGGTCAAAGGTCGGCTGGCTTTATTTTGGGTATGGCCCAGGACCCTCCTCAGGTTGCTTCAAGGCTACGACGACGAGGGAACAGGTTCACAAAGCGAAGAAGAAGAAGAAGAAGAAGAAGGAAAGAAAGATATTATGGAATTCTTTGTAGAGTTTGAATAATGCACAAGAGAGAGAAAAAAAGACATGACTAGGAAAGAAGATGAATGAGAGGCAGAAGGAAATGAGGAATAATGTGAGGAGAAGAAAAGGAGAAGGATAAGCAGAAGATAAAAAGCATCCTTATGAAGAATTTGATTACATACGAAAGAAGAAAGAAAAGAAGAGAAGAGATGTTATAGAATTCGTTGTAGAATTTGTATAATGTACAACAGAGAGAGAAAAAAAAAACTAACGAATAATAAAGATGAAAGCGAGGGAGAAGAGAATGAGGAATTAGAATGCAGGAAGAGAAGAAGTAAAGGCATAAGATAGAAGCATCCTAATGTAGAATTTGATTGCGTACGAAAGGACTGTCAGAGGACATGGCGAAGGACGCGCATTAAAACAGGAATGTCTCGGACGGACGGAGTCAAAATTTGTCTGAATCTCTGGTCTTCAAATGGCAATGAGAATTTGTTGCTTTTGAGAAGGCTGGCTGCCTTGTCTTCAGCGACTCTGACAGCTGCGACTTTTCTGAATGCGGCAATCTGTCGTTCCCTGAGCGACCCATTAATTACTTCTGGCAGGTGGATCGATGATCGATTGTGACGTCAGCGAATGATAAAAGAAACGATTGTTTTCTCACGGGCAAATTTAAAGGCTATATTTGTTCGGGAATCCCGCTATTTTCTTGTTGCTGTGGGCTGCGTGCTAGGAAGAGCTCTCTCTCTCTCTCTCTCTCTCTCTCTCTCTCTCTCTCTCTCTCATTTCTATTCATTTAAGTTCTGTTAATTATAGTGGGGGTGGGGTGAGCTATAAAAAAACAAAAGAAGTTCTTATGATTTTCACTGGGTCCGGATTCGAAACTCGATCCTAGGTCAAATCCTGGTTTTTGATATCGTTTGAATCAAATTTTGTTGAGTTTGGGTTAATTAAAGGCAAAAGATAAGCGGGGTGGGGCAGGAGAGAGAGAATTATTCATACCGTGTTATTCTATACAAATCAAAGAATTTTCCTTTGATTTCAGTCTTAGTTTATGTAAGGTGAGGTATGGACTATGATTTAATTTTGAGAAGTTGGTAGGAAGTTATGTATTTTTCTACCCATGAAAAAGACATTTCAAAATGTCATTGATGGATCTCAATGAAAAAAAAATTAATGAGCGAGAGGTGGCCATAGACTCATTGATTACCTGTGCAACAATGAGAAATTTAAAACCAGTACCCCAAAGTTAAGTCTATCTTAGTTTAACCAGACCACTGAGGTGATGAACAGCTCTCCTAGGGCTGCCCCGAAGGATTAGATTTTTTTTTCGTGGCTAGGAACCTAATTGGTTACCTAACAACTGGACATACAGCTTATTGTGGGATTCGCGCCACGTTACATCGAGAAATGAAATTCTAATCGCCAGAAATAAACTGCTCTGATTCCACGTTGGCAGAGCGGGGTGCGAACTCGTGCTACCAAATAGGTAGGTGAGCACGCAACCCACTCGTCCAGCGAGGAATAAATAGCACTGCTACATAAAATTATGAATAAACCAGCACCTCTACATAATTCATAAGTTTTGTAAACAGTAAGAAGTGATGACATTCCTCATCCTGTAAGTCTTGACACTGACAGAAGTATGCCTTTCTGAGTGCTTCCTGATTGTATTTGGGGTTATTTGAGATAAATGTAGATCTGGAATTCAATTTGGATCTGGAAGTGGATCTTGAAGTAGGAAGCTGCTAACATATGAAGATTTGATGTCGAGTCAGAGGATGAGTCCTTCCACCATAGCCCTTTGTGACGTGACCGTCACTTCTCGCGTCTTTTTGGCATCTCGCCTCTAAAATTCACACTAATTGGCTACTTTTGGTGGCAAAAGGGAAGTCACGCGTCTCCTCAGTTGACCATAAACCACTTTAGTTATCTACAAAGTGCCAAGTTTGGGGGCAAAAAATGGTAAAAAAATTAGAGGAAAACATGGTCGTGTAGCCCCATCTTGAGTAAGTGTAGCCACTACACTTACACATTGTATGATTCATTGTCATTATAATCAGTGACGCTGCGTTTTTCTTGACAGAAATGACAAAGAAGGGGGAATAAAATAAATACTGGAAACAGTAAGACAGATAGATAAATCAGACACAATGGCTAATGGAGAATGAATAGCAGAGGTACATACAAATATGGCCAGAATAGGACATCATTCATAGAAAGAGAAAGTGTTTTTCTACCTCAAAAAAAAAAAAAAAAATAAATAAAGAAAAAAAACATCAAAGGTTTTGCTAGTAATGATATGATTAAGCTGCAAAATGAATCGACATATTTTGGGTTTAGTCTAAAGATAAGATGACGAATCTATAAGCAATTGATCGAGAATTATGGTTGTCAAGTAAGAGCGTAATGAGACAATGTCAGTAACCTAACTTAACATAGGGCGTAGTGTCCTACCTGTCCCAAGGGGGTTGTGAAGGTTGGTGGGGGTGGGTGGGAAGGGGGAGTGTCTTGGTTCTTCTGAGCCCCCTAAAGAATATATTAATGTATAATAATTAATTTGAATAGCCGGGGTTGTAGATAGCCGGTTTGGAGTAACAGGGCTTCTAAGTATTGCATGTTTGTCCGGATAGCATAAACATATGTAATAATATGGATGGGGGCTTTGGGCTGGTCTGGATGCTGCATAAAGATATTTACCTCGAGTATGAAGTCTTGAATATGTTTACGTTTGTGAATCATTTGAGAAGTTGCTGAAATGTTCCTGTGCTCTGTGAAGGAAATAGTTTTTTTATTCAGTATCAAGATTTTGACTTTTCAGTTGTGCTTATCGATGAAATTTGCACTTAATGCAAGCTTGTTTCTGTTTTTCATTCCGCCAATCCTTCGCTTTGTCTCAGTGTTTCGCCGCTTCCCACAATTATCCTACTTCTGGCACCTGAACATACGTGCTCGGGGAAAAGTCTCGTGTTTTCACGCCGCGTCTAAGTGTGTAATCACGTTACTCGCAAACCGTACCTTCCCATTGGCTAATTGAGTGCGCGAGCACGTTTGTGTGCACGACTGTAATTTGTAGAACGTTTTTGCAGCACATTGTACATCTACTGTACATTTGCTTAAGTCATTCAAGGTGTTATATTCATTGTTATTCATTTTTTTTCAACGTGCATGATAGGTCATCGAAGTAAACTTGATACTTAAGAAATAGATGGCGACTGCGCCTCCATTTTTCTTTCATGAATCGAAGGACGAAAGTCCTTTCTGAAGGAGTGACATCGCCTCAGCGTCCTTGATCGACTGGCTGGACGTCAATTGGGAGATTGGCGTCTTGGCGCCGATTTGTGACCCGTACTTAACACGTTTAGAGAATAGGACTCTCTGCACCAAGGAAGGTCCGGGTTGCGTACTTGGCCTCACGTAATTAATTGGCGAATTTTTACGAGGGAAAATTCCGAGTATTATTTCCACATTTATGGATTCCCTTATCATTGTATTTTACGTCGTTCTGTTTCCAGTTTAAAGTTTTTTTTTTATCATTTGGGTAATATTGTAAAATAACTGTAGATGAAAATAGTTTACATTGGACGATGAATTATCTCTTTATATGGATTCCTTTATCGTTGAATTTTACGTCGTTCTGTTTATAGTTTAAAGTGATTTGCTTTTTTTTTATTGTTATTTAGGTAATATTGTTAATAACTATAGATGAAAATACTTTATATTGGATGATGAATTTTCTCTGTATCTGGAAATTTAATTACCAGATATTGACGTCATTCTGTTTATAGTTTAAAGTGATTTTTTTTCATTTAGGTAATATTGTTAAT
>NC_087215.1:19418895-19436395 GCF_015104395.2 Macrobrachium nipponense | reverse complement strand
GTAAAGTTAATAGGAGCACGCGTAAACCCATTAAATATCCTTAGGGTCGAATCCTGTGGGAACCCTCACATGAGATATCCTTGTTCGTGATCGATAAATTCCCTTAATGGAGGGACTTCTTGTAGGGGGTGGGGGTGGTGTGGGGGTTTTACGCATGTTGGACCACCTACCTCCCTTATCCTTAGCATTTGGGTACACAGGAGGACTAAATTCAACTCCGACCATTAACCAAAAATGAACTGATGGCCCTTGGATAGTCTTATGGACAGGGGACGAGAAGAGGGGCATATAATTAGCCTAATTTATGGATGGGTATCAGGTCGTAACGAGAGGTTTTGATGGGAGGGTTATTAAATCCCTTCCATTTAATGAGTGGATCTCTGAGTGACCATCAGGGCATTCTTGAAATCTCGTGTGCCTTTGTATTATTGCGCATCTGGCAGCGGTCTAAAAATAATGCAACAGAGGCTTAAAGGATTCCATTTCTTATTTAGGTTTTATCAGCTTCATTTCTGCGAGGAGAAAGTCTTGGGATTTCACCTTGGGTAAATCGCATAAGGAATACTCTCAGTAGTTTCATGGGCCTCTTGTGCAAGATTTTAACGAACCTCGAATAATTATTTGAGAGGTCCAGGAAATTTTTTTTTCCACTAGGTGAAATGAGAGACAGAAATGAAAGAAAGGGTAAACTGAAAGTCAGTTAATTTTCTCTAGGATATAACCCCTGCAGGGAGGCACTGTCGCCAGTGTACCTCACGTGGCGCACTGTTGGCATTACTTACGGATCTTTGCAACGTCCCCTTCGCCCCGAGCTGCAACCTCTTTCATTCCTTTTACTGTACTTCCCTTCGCGTTCTCTTTCTTCCATCTGATTTCCAACCTCTTTAACAATTTTTTCTTGTACTGCAACTGCTTCGAGGTTTTCCTCCAGTTACACCCATCAAATTTGCTCACTTTCAATTGCCCTTCCATTGCGGAATGACCTCATAGGCCCCAGCGCTTGGCCTAAATTCTATATTCTATTCTGTTCAAGAATATGACAAAAATATGATAAAAGACAATAATTCTAGCTATCTCTTTACATAAATGAAAAGGGATCCACCTCACCGTGTTCTTTTATCTCCTGACAAATACTGCCTAATAATTTGTATTCATATTATGAACAAGTTAACAGATACGCCTTTTTTATGAACATTTTTTCGACTGTTTAAGGGATGACTTTGCGTGGCACACTTCCTAACAGGATTGTATTGAAGCCTCTTATCGAAGGCGAATGTAAAATTTGAGGGAATTAATAAGTATCTTCAAAGGGGTTGTCAGATATGTTGGATTTACATTCGTTTGATTTTTATTCTTACACTTGTGTCATATAATAAAGGTTGCATTTGCATCACAATTATTATTATTATTATTATTATTATTATTATTATTATTATTATTATTATTATTATTATTATTATTATTATTAGGAAAACTAAACATAACTTTGTTTTGGCCATTTTTTTATTACTTTCATCACAGCCAATTGTATTTGATTATTATTATTATTATTATTATTATTATTATTATTATTATTATTATTATTATTATTATTATTATTATTATTATTATTATTATTATTATTATTATCATAGTTTTACGAATTCCAAGGGGCTTTACTCGTATGCATCTTATTTTGAACCAAGTAAATTTGTAAGTTTTTATTTAAATTAAAAAAAATCGATAGTGAAAAGCAAATTCTCAAGCTCATGTTTTCATCTAAAAAAAATATTGTTTTCAACTCTAATGAATAAGAAAAAAATATTAGGGGAAAACAAATTCTTAAGCTCATGTTTTCAGCTAAAAAATAATGTTTTCAACACCAGTGAATAAACTCCGCCACTCCACACGGTCAGTAGCCTACCCGAAATACCGAATTAGTAATGTGTCTTGAAATTAAACTCATAAGAAAAAGAAGCTTGCAGATTATCAGATGGAAAATTATGCATTCGAGGAGCCTTCTCCAATAGCTCAGGAATGACCAGCGCAATTTTATCTTTGGTTTATCCCAATTATCCGTTTATCTTTCCTTTCACGTGTCATTATTCATTTTTTTTTCTAACTGTTGAGTTTTTCGTGTTTAATGAACCTTGCGGCTGTTCATTTTCCCTGTCGTTAGGTAATTGTTTCTTCATGTTTCATTTATTTTTTATTTTAGAATTGTTTTATGGATGTTTTATACATATGTTTCAATTTCTCTCTCTCTCTCTCTCTCTCTCTCTCTCTCCTCTCTCTCTCTCCCTTCTAATTTCTATTCGAGTTTTCATCTTTATTTTCCCGTCCATTTCTCTTAGCCAAGTCTTGTCTTTTTCTATCAGATATGTGTCTTTTTATAATTTCTCTTCTTCTCGTCTTCTCTACCTTCCCTTTTTGATTCTGCCATGTCTTTTCATTACTTTTTTCATAGTTATTATCATGCTTTCTTTTTCCCTTTACCCTTTCCTCTGTGTTCCCATTCTTTATGCCAGTCCTTTGCGTCCCTCTGTTCTTTCTGTTCTCTTTCCCGTACCTGACACTTATCAATAATCCGGGGACCCCACCAGCCCCACACCCCGACCCCTGACCCCTCCCCCCCCCCACCACAGTCTTGGACTAAACCTTTTAGGGATTAATATTATACCTCTCTACATTATGAAGAGCGCTGTATCGAGCTCATTATTGAATTTGATTTAGCAAGAAGCCAGCGATAAGCTTCAACTTTTGACTGAAATATGATAATCAAGGGCTAGTAATTAGCAAGTGACATTATTATTATTATTATTATTATTATTAATTATTATTATTATTATTATTATTATTATTATTATTATTATTATTATTGGGTAGAAATCTCAATTACGAGGGCACAAGTAATGTTCTTTAAGGTCCACAATAATATATTGATGGTAGCACTCGACTGAAGATGAACCCAGGGTAGGGTTCGAAAGCTTTTATATAGGTTTATAAAATTTTGCTCCTGCTACCACCTTCAGCGACCCCATTTATTTATTTTTAAATTCACCTCAGTACATGGTGTACCTAATCATTCATTTGGACTGAAGAAAGGGTTCGAAAGCTTTGTAAAGGGTTTTTAAGTTATACACGAACTCGCAACATTTTTTTATCGTTGTGGACCTCTTAGAACATCAGTATATTCTTGTGGACCTTAAAGAACAATATTATTATTAACTATTATATCTCTCCCGCCCGAAGAAGTTGCAGTAGACTTCTGCGTTTAGTGAGTCTTTGGTCCTGAACTCTTACCTCTTGTTTTCATAATTCATTTTGCATTTTCTCTAGTTAAATTCCGTCTGTACGTTCTCATCCTCATTCTTCTTTTTCACGTCCTTCATATCCTCTTCGTATTTTATATCCTTTCCAACGCGCTTTACTCTTTTCGGTGGTCATCCAGCGAACATTAATGACGTCGGACATCCCTTTGTATTTTTTGATTGTATGATTATTATCCCTTTATCTGTACATTACCTCTTCGAAAGCCTCCGTGGAAAGGACAACCTCTTTGCAAACCGGAGGTAGAAGCGGCATTCATTTAGAAAGCGAATTTCCTTCGCGGTTAACGGCATGGGTTATCGCAGGTCAAGGCGGGTCATGACCTGTGTGTTTGAGCATGCAAGTTTTTGTTATTCTTACGACACGCGGTCAAAATAAATCCCTCCTGCTTTTCCGTCTTCTTCGTCTCCTCCTTCTTCTGAAATAACTGAATTTCTGACGTTTCAATTTGGGTGGTCAAAGTCACCGTCTGTTGGTTAGGACATTGGTTGTTTCCGCGATGTGATGTCACCATGGGATCAATTTTCGCTATGTGACGTCTTCATGCGATAAATTTTCGCGATGTGGCGTCTCCATGTGATAAATTTTCGCTTTGTCACGTCATCGTGCTATAACTACTCGCGATGTGATGTCTACATGCGATCAATTATCACGATGTGACGCCATCATGCAATCAATTTTCGCGATGTGACGTCTCCATGCGATACATTTTCGCGATGTGGCGTCACCATGCGATAAATTCGTATCTTTTTTGTATTTTCTTTTGGGGCTTGTGAGGTCACAAATACTAGGTAGGGTCCTGTCGGGAAGAATTTAGTCACAGTCTGTAGATTTCTAAATTTGGTCAGGAACTATTTGCACATTTCATTGGCGTTGATAACCATAGTCATGTGAAATGATTATTATATGTCCTGCAGTTCAATTTATTTTCATGTACCATTCATAAATGCATACATATATATGTATAAATATTATATATATGATATGCATATGTATGCATATAGTATATATATGCGTATATAAATTTTTATTTATTTATTTGATAGGATTAGATTCTTGCGTCAAGTTAAGAAGCCGTCTTTGTACATTAAAGTGAAATAAAAAAAAAAAAAACTTCGTTAATTTTCGTGAACGTAATTAGAAATATTCCAACGAAGTTAGGCCCCATTGTCATTCAGATTTCTGCGGTTTGAGGTCTGTGTTCTTGTTAAGCATCTGCTGAGTCATGCAACTACCATCCTGATAGGTTCGAATTCTGGACAGGGTATGTTGCGTTTCCTTGAGGAATCACGCTAATAGATTAGTTAAAGAGGGTAGATTTAGTTAGTTAGTTATTACCCTTTGATACAGTATGAAAGCAAGCGAGGACATATGCTGTTCCTCTCTCTCTCTCGTCTCTCTCTCTCTCTCTCTCTCTCTCTCTGTATACACACACATAGATATATACATATATATACATATACATTTGTATGTATTTATATGTATATACATATATGTATGTATGTGTTTGTGTGCTTGTATGTGTTTGTTTGTTTGTTTGTATTTGTGCTTGCATACAACAGTATGCTTGTAGACTCTTCTCAACTACACATCCATAACGTAATTCAACGACAACCCAAAACAAAAATATAAGTTCATAGAAACATCGAAATTCCAAGGACAATATTTTGGCCCAGAGCGAACGTTAAAGTCGGCTAACCCTCCTCCTCCTCCTCCTTCCTATTTCTCATTCTCCTTAAAAAAAAAAAAAAAGGAAAAAGAAAATCCTTTCCCAGCATGAGTAAAAGTACGAGATGACTCGAGATTTGCTGGCAGGCAGCGTTCGTCGACGAATCGTTACGCTAATGCCTTATCCGTTAATTATAGCGTTATTAGCATACATGAATAATGTGAGCGTGTTTTTTTTTCTTTTTTTTATTGCCGCTATTCATCTGCCTCGTAGCGTAAGGGTTCCGAGCGTGGTCTATCATTTTCAAAAACTATGAATATTAATCAAATTGGGGGAGTCCTTTTTAGCGACTTACTTCGTCTGTTTCTTTTCATTATGGAATTTTGTTTACCTGTATTTTATTTGCTTAAGAATGATGATGGGAAGTTATTGAAAAATACAAATACAACACACTCAATGTTTAGCGCTATTCGTCCGTATGGGCGCCAGAAATGACTATGCCAAGGATACAAGCACAAAAACCTTTCATTTGATAATTAGCTTCATCTGTCAGGGATTCTCGTCAAGGTTTTTAAAGATCGGTTGATTATTTGCAACGTTTATGTAAATTGCAAGAGGATTTGTAAATACGAAATTCAGAAAACTTTTATTTTTTACGTAGATTACTATTATCTATCTTAACTTTCAGATTCCTCGTAAGCTTGGAGCGATAAAAGCAGAATTTGTGAGCATTTATAATAACGTATTTTTCAACTTGCTATTGAAATTCTTGCTGAAATTCAGCGACATTCCCTGTATCCTGAGGCATTGCTCGCTAAGTAGTATTTGATTAGGGCTTTAAAAAATATATGTCGATTATTCTGATTAATTTATCAAAAGTCCAGGTTGGTTTCTATAGATGTCTTATTCAATCCATCTGTTTATTTTAATTTATATGTAATCTATTTTTATTTGTATCCCATCTTCCTTCATTCCTTCTTTTTTTCCCTTATGGTCGCATTTGTTGATGTTATGCAGCATGTTTTAATGACGCACGCGCGCGCGCGCACACACACACACACACACTACAACAGTTAATAAATATTAAATTAAAAGTTGATTCATATGACAGGAATTAGCGAGACAATATGATACGCTCGTAATGAAATATATATATATATATATATATATATATATATATATATATATATATATATATATATATATATATATATATATATATATATATATATATATATATATATATATATATGCATTAAACTACAAATGTCCTTTAATATCCAATTCACTCTACCTCGTAATTAATATATATTCATACATGTGAACCGAAAGGGTAAATTTTTAAGTTGATAATAATTTCGCCCTCTCGTGGGTTCGAACCAGTGGCCAGCGGACAGGAGAAATCAGGACTTCAGTGATGTTATCGACTCGACGACCAGCAAGTGAGATGAATAGATAGACAGCCAAATAGATATATATTGGAAAAATATATATATCTATATATAAATAGATTCGCGCGTTTCTGTAAAATCAAATCAATGGCGCGAAAAAGCATAAACAAAAGAGTTCGAATGAAGACCTACTCTCATAAAATTCTATCGCAGGTTTCCTACCAAACGTCGAACAGATTTTATGGGAATCCGCGCTACTGTCTGCCTGGCTTTACATTGCCTGGCTTTACATTCTCGGGCTATTTAGCACGAAAAGGGTGACGTTATGTCCTCTGGAAGGGCTGAGAATCCATTTCTATTTCCCCTCTGTGGAGTGGGTGGGTATATATATATATATATATATATATAGAATATATTTATATATATATATATATATATATATATATATATAGTATATATTTATATTTGGTAGAAATGTTCTGTTACAACAGATTCCATCTAACAAAAGAACGCCATAAAAACGCCAAAATATAGAAAGTAAGAACTATATTTCAAGGACCGCTGTCTCTCTCTGAAATATAGTACTTACCTTCTATATTTTGGCGTTTTTATGGGTTCCTTTTATTATTATTTTTATTAATAATATATATATATATATATATATTATATATATATATATATATATATATATATATATATATATATATATATACTGCTTTCTAAAATACTGTTGCATACGTTCTCTGATTTCAGACCGTAACGCGAAATTCAACTAGATTTTTCTGCCACCAAGAAGCAGTCAGTTCTGACATAATATGCATTTATACCTGTGGAATTTCGGTACAGTTACGGAGGCGAGAGGAACTCTCCCTCATGTGGTGATCCAGTGGAAAGGAATATTTGTTAATACCTGAGAGGAAGAAATGCTATTCATCATGAAAACCCTGAACGTATGCAAGCATCAGTATATATAAGAGAATGTTATCCGAAGTGAACTCTTACCCCTCTCACTGGATGAATAGCTTTGCGGAGGAATTTTCATTTCCCAAATGAAAATGTTTTTCATATGTTTTCTTTTAAGGATAGCGTGTGTTTATGTCTCCGTTTAATGAAAATCTTCTTCGTATTTTTTTTTTTATTTTGGTTTTATTTAAGGATAAAGGATGTTTCTGCCTCCGTTTATTTCTTATTGGAGTTCCAGGCTGACATTCTTCAGCGTATACTAAAACGTATGCGATAAATTAAGGTGGTTTTGAGGTACCTGCAGCTAATCGTATACGTACATTCTGGTGAATGTGTGGTTATATATATATATATATATATATATATATATATATATATATATATATATATATATATCCTTGCATTAAGCTACAATTGTCTTTTAATATCCAATTCCCTCTACTTCGGAACTGATATATTTTCATTATATGTCCGAAGGGGATTTTTTTATTGATAATAATTTCGTCCTCTCGTGGATTCGAACCAGCGAACAGAGAAATCAAGACTTCAGTGATGTTATCGACTCGGTCAACATATATATGTCAAAACAGACATGGCATGAGCTAAAGACTTCATCAAGACAATGGGCACTTCACATCTTTGAATATAAGCAGGTCTGCATCACTGTCGTAGGTTGGTGATTCACTTGTACAAATGAAGGTATTTTCGCTCTCATTGTCGCTAGTCTCATTTTCAGCTGGAATCACGGCGTTTTCAGTTTCTTCACTCAACTTCTTTTCGTTGTGTTGATTTCAGTTCGTTGTGGCTTTAGTTTGGCCTTTAGAATTGATAACGGTAAGTCGTCATCCTTAGCTCGTGTCTTTTTTGCAAGGGTACTAAGAGGCAAGTTTTCATCATTATCACTTTCCTCTTCTATATCTGAATCTCTTTCAATTAATAAGATAGTCCCATAATAGTACCTCCCCTTCCAGTGCATTCGGATTTTTTGTCCCATCTTAAACTCACTTCCATCGATACACTCCAACTCATCAGTAGAAACTACATTTCTTCTATGATCCTCCCATTCTATCAAGACATCCATGATCCTTAAATGTTTGCCATTCAACCTTCAACCTAAGATTTTAAAAAAACACGAAGGGCTATTAAAAGCATGAAAAAGATTACGAATTGTGCGTGTGTTTCAGCGGTAGTTTAAATATATTACAAAATACGAAAATAATTTGACTGACGGAAATCAAATATAAACAGTACGTTAAAAAGGTTGCTTTAACTGAAATAGGCTATATAGTATGAAAAATCACAAAATGATGGAATTAGATCTAAAAACGTTAGGTAACGAATACTTAGAAACTGAAAGTAATGTTCAGTTAAAGAAAAACAGACCCCACTTATATACTTGCTGTTATGGAGAACGCAGATGACTAAGTGCATAAACAGGTTAACGTTAAAGAACTAAGACTTTGTTTACTCTGAAAGTGTACAGGGCTAAAGTACCTTGTTATGCAACGAATAAGGAGACAAATTGTTATTCATGTTCATGAATGTAGTAACTGGTATTTAAAGAAATCTACCCTATTAAATTGGCCTTGGTGTTTTGTAGTGAGAAGTTTTAATAAGAGAGAGGAGAGAGTGACGAGGAGAGAGAGAGAGAGAGAGAGAGAGAGAGAGAGAGAGAGAGAGAGAGAGAGACGTAATCTAAAGTCTATGTCATGCAGTGTCGCAACTTTCAACAATATGAACGATTTTATGATGTCATATATGTTCGTTAAAACATTTTTGTAGGGTACGTTTTGTTTACACTCAAGCGTAAATCAATGAAATTTGTTGTATGGTGATTTAAATGATATTACAAATAGGCGTATCACAAGATACGCCTGTTCGCCAAGTTGATATTGCTCTTTTTGAAACGCTACAAAGAGACGTAACTTTAGTTACGCCTATACGTTTCGTGAATGGTTACTATTTTTTTACTTAAGTCCTCACCTAAAGATGCTCTAATACAGCAACCGTTAGGCGTACAGATACGCCACTTTGTCACACTATAAAACTCGCCGCGAGAAACACAATGGTGATATTATCTCAATTTTCAACTTTTTTGAGATACGCCCCTTTGTCACGGCAGTGACGATATATATATATATATATATATATATATATATATATATATATATATATATATATATATATATATATATGTATATAGATACATACATACATTCGTATTCCTTTGCTAGGAACTACACGATACAACGAGCTGGTTATCCTTCAGTCTAATTAGCGAGAGAATCCTTTGTCGATATTCTGTCACCGAAATAGGTCGGCGGAATTTCACGGAGGCCATTTCCATCAATTGTCATTGGAGGCAATGATGATTATAATGATAATGATGAAGATGATGATACTGATGATGATTCCTTTCTGGGAGGCTATATCCAGCTAACGACATTAATGTTTTGAATGACTTTACACATTCGTAAGAAGAGAGAGAGAGAGAGAGAGAGAGAGAGAGAGAGAGAGAGAGAGAGAGAGAGAGATCCCGGCAACACCTGAAAAGAGCAGATGAGGATATATTAGGGAACCCTTAATTAATCTTTCAATAGTATCCTTGAACGGTCGAGCAGTTCATTATATTGCTGTTTTCAATAAAATGATCATTATTAATCCGCCAATTCAGAAATGAGAGAGAGAGAGAGAGAGAGAGGAGAGAAGAGAGAGAGAGAGAGAGAGAGGAGAGAGAGAGAGAGACGAAGTGGGAGTAAAACTCGTGATGGAAAAAAGGTTGAAGCCCGTTAGTCGAAATTCGTTTTCAAAAAAAAAAAAAAAACAGAAAAAAAAACTTAAAACGTCAAGGTTAATGACGGAACAGGGAGACGAGAAGAACGAATAGAAGAAGAGGAGAAAGACAAGAGAAGGAAACTAGTGAGAATAAAATACGAAATGTTAATTCGTCTTGAAATATATGTTCATAGTCTCATCTTGTTTTGGGGAACTGACTGCGACGGTGAAGTGTCCATTACCCGTCTTCACTCTCGGGGTCATTGTGGTGTTATTTAAAGGAATGATGACGTAGCAGAAGATATTTGTTAGCTGAAGGACTCTCTTCATTAAAATCCTGTTATTCTTGAACGTCTAAGATCATTCAGAACCTCTCGCACAGCGCGCGCGCGCGCTTGTTTGTTATGTGTGGGTGGGTTTATAATACCACCTCACTCTTCAATCACTATGATGATTTGGAAGTGTGTTTAGAGCATCCATGTATATGTATGCCTCAGCGTGTATATTGTACGGGCCTCAAAGTGTATATCTTAATAAGAGCATCTGGATGTATATTTTTATGTATATATGTGTCGTATGAGCAGCTCTGTGCGTATACATGTATGGGTCTCAAAGCGCGTTTCTGTGAAAGAGCCTGTGGATGAATTTGTAATTGTAATGCGTATGATATGTATATATGCGTATGTGCTCCATATTTCTTCATGATTATTATTATATATATTATTATGAATTATTCTCTTTCCATCTTCCTCAGTTATTATGTCTCGCTATTATTCCTGGCGCCATTATTATCACCCATCCCCACGTTCGTCGCTATTCGGCTGTAAAGGAATTATTTTCGACCATCTTCGTCAGTGTCTCTTTGACTTTATTTTCTTCTTCTTCTTCTTCTTCTTCTTCTTCTTCTTCTTCTTCTTCTTCTTCTTATCTCCACTTTGGAATTCGTCGTTCCGGTTTTCTAAACACAGAATTACTTACTTAGTTGATTTAAAATCTTGTCCTTTTCCTCCGCATTTCTTTTGTCTTTTATTACCCGAATTCCCACTTTCGTTTTCAATATTTCATCTGCCGTTTTAGTCCGTACTTGTGGTGTACGTGTGTGTGTGGAAAAGTTATTATTATTATTATTATTATTATTATTATTATTATTATTATTATTATTATTATTATTATTATTATTTCGTGAAGAACTCTGTCAGATTCTCAACTGACCAAGGCCTTAACGAAATCAGAATCAGGTTATAATAATAATAATAATAATAATAATAATAATAATAATAATAATAATAATAATAATATAATAATAATAATAATTTGTTCACCACACCCCGTTCTTAAGCAAGGTGGACCAGTGGGCGGTAGGACGGCATATTAATGATAATAAAAAAAAATAGTCATGTATTTATCGGCCAACCAAAAATAAAGGTTTTCTTTCATTGCTTAGATTTACTGAATTACCTACGTAAGTCTCTTTGGTATTTCCATCATGAAGATCCCAGGCGCTCCTTAAAACACTTCACAAGAAGATTTAGACACTGTTAAGATTTGATATAACTGTTTGCCTCATCTATTCCTAGAATCTTGGAAATATATACTTTCTATCAGGGATTATTCTAAGGGCGATCCTAGACTCTCAACTTTCAATTTTGACGTAGTAATTTGTTCGTCAGTTTGTTGAAAAAATTTCACGTCATAATTAATGGAAGAAGCTTTCGGTATTTCTAGACGATTCAGTTTTCGAGCGTAAAATTGGATTATTCGAAGGGTGATTCTAGACTCACAACTTTTATTTTTGCCGTAGTATTTTGTTGGTCAGTTTGTTAAAAAAAAAAAAAAGTTTAATTCACGTCAAAATAATGCAATAAGCTTTCAGTATTTCCAGAGACGATCCAGTTTTCGTCGCGTAAAATTGTGTACCAAATTCTGACCTACTGTACCCTTGATCGTCTTCATTTTTGTAATTTAACGCAACTTTTTCAACATGACGAAAGATTTTTACGGTCTGCCTCAAAGCAAGAGCCCGTGGCAGCACAAAGCTAACTTGATTTAAAACTAACGCGGACACGAACGAAATATTTAAAGATTTAGATAGTTTAGATGTCTAAATGATAATGGAATTATAACTTAAGATTCCTTTTCAAAGATGCTGGAATTTCAGATACCAATAAACAAGTTGTTATAAGTCGGGAAATTATGCTAATTTTATTCTAGAGGTTTGTTATCACATTATCAAGGATGTGAGACACTGTTAAATAAACAGGTATTAAATGTCGGAAAGCGATAGGCGGTGTATAGCCATGCAGTTATCATATAAAAAAATATTTTTATATGATAACCTGGTCCTTGAAGAGATGTTTTTTTTTAGACGGAAAACGATAGTCATTGCTTATCTGTAAAAAACACCACTTCTTTGCGTTTAATATTTTTTAATATTACTCTCTCTAATGAATATTATTTGGGCATTATTTTCACCTAAACGCCTTTAAGGTAAACCACTGGGTTTCGGATTCTTCATCGATAAGAAATTCGACCTAAAATGTGAATAAATAAAGAGAGAAAGAAAAAAAAAAGTAAATAAATTGATGAAGACTTAATCGAAACTTGACAGAAGTTTCGAATGGCGATGCCAGAAATCCACCTACTGATAGAAAAGAGAGAGAGAGAGAGAGGGCGGGGCGCGGGTGGGGGTTGGGGGTTAGGAATACATCGTTCACGCATCCGTTGCTGGAGAACGCCATGGACGTCGAGACTTTCACTCAAATTGAACGATAAATCACACTCCCCACTCCCCTGAGCCATCAAGACAACGGGTGTCCGGCCTCGCATCTGTGAGGTCAATCATTTTGTCCTTGCCTGTCCGTGCAGGCAAGCCGAGAGAGAGAGAGAGAGAGAGAGAGAGAGAGAGGGGCAACATGTGACGTCATCTCTCAGTTTTGAACGTTTTGGAATTGGGATTCGGGGTTCTCTTCGTTTTTGTAATTAGAACTTGCATTTTTTTTCCTGTAAAAGAAAACTATTGTGACGCCTTTGTCTGTCCGTCCGCACTCTTTCTGTCTGCACTTTTACTGTCCGCCCTCAGATCTTGAAAACTACTGAGGTTAGAGTGCTCCAAATTGGTATGTTGATGATCCACCTTCCAATCATCAAGTTTACCAAATTGCAGCTCTCTAGCCTCAGTAGTTTTTTTTTTTTTTAGTTAAAGTTAAAATGACCCTTAATCATGTGTCTGGCAACGCTGTAGGACAGGCCAACTTCGGGCCTTGGTGGCTGAAAACTTCATGGGGCAAGGCTCATACAGCATTATACACTGTGCAGAAAACTCGATTGCGCCGAAGAAATTTCGGCGGATTTTTTACTTGGTTTAGATTGGGTTGACATTTTTGTATAGCATATATAAATATATACATACTTGTTTCCAATATAATCTTTGTAAGAATATTTTAAGAGTATTTATGCAGATTTCCTGCTACTGAAGCTTTATATCCATTGCACGTAGTTCTAAGAAGAGCAGAAATAGTTAATAAAATGGTTCGGTTTCATTAGACCACAAGAATCACGAGTTAGCTCATTTATTGTTTTAGAAGTGAGATAAAGATCCCTTTAATCGCGTGAATGTCTCATTCGACGTTTATAAACTCCGATCAACAAGTTCATTCTCTTAGAAATAATTATTACTTCCACTTGTTCCCTCCTAGATTGTTCGCGCGTCCTCACGCGATACCTGAAACAGCTCAGTTCTATCGTAAAGTTTGTTTGTATGGTGTTTTGACGTTGCATGGAACCAGTGGTTATTCAGCAACGGGACCATCGGCTTTATGTGACTTTCGAACCACGCCGAGAGTGAACTTCTATCACCAGAAATACATATCTCTGATCCCCTCGATGGAATGTCCGAGAATTGAAAACTCACGGCCACTGAGGTGGCAGGCCAAGACCAAACTTTCTTTTGCCACGAGAAGCATTAATTAAAACACGTTTTATCTAAATTTGCTGGATTTGATGTACCTTACCCACCCACAATAGAATTCAGCAAGAGCATCAATAAAATAACGTTTGACGCAACGATATATTACGATGATACACACCATTCTTAACAAAGATCTTCACAAAAGCTATAACTCAAAACATGGTGGTATAAAACAGTAAAACGAACGTCTCAGAATATCCTGTATAAAAGAATGATTAAATTGAAGTCAGGAGAAGCTGAGAAGCACCACACAAGCAAGCGAGGAGACAGAAGGGATCACTCGTAAAAACACGACATTTTTACTTTGCACAGAAGCAAGACCAAACATAAGTTCATTTAATATACTAAGCTCTTGTATAGTAAATGAACTTATGTTTGTCCTTGCTTCTATACAACGTAAAAATGTCGTGTTTTTACAAGTGATCCCTTCTGTCTACTCGCTTGCTTGTGTAGTGCTTCTCAGCTTCTGACTTCAATTTAATCATTCTTTTATACAGGATATTCTGAGACGTTCGTTTTACTGTTTTATACCACCGTGTTTTGAGTTATTGCTTTTGTGAAGATCGTTGTTAAGAATGGTGCGTATCATCATCAAATGCAACATTACCAAGAGCAACATCAGCGGTGTACGTATATAGTACAGCCAGAATATGAAAAATCTTTTGTTGCTTGTTTTAGACGATGGTTCAACAATATCTGACCTCAAGTGCCAATCTGACAGGTTCTTTGTGTCTGTTTGACTGATAGATTAACTTGTTCTGAGTTCCCTGGTTTCTCTGGTCCCTGTTTCTGTTCCCTTTCCAACAATTGTTAGAGGATTGGACGTCTCAATCCCAGTAGTGAAAGTTAAGTATATCTTAGTTTAATCAGACCACTGTGCTGATATTTTTATGTGGCTACAATTGTTTACCTAGCAACGGGACCTACAACTTATTGTAGGATCCGAACCACATTATATCGAGCGCCTCAGTGGCGTGGTCGGTATGCTGTTGGCTTACCACCTTGGTGGCCGAGAGTTCGATTCTTAGGCATTCCGCTGAGGTGTGAGATATGCGTATTTCTGGTGATAGAAGTTCACTCTGGTTCGGAAGTCACGGAAAGCCGTTGGTTCCCTTCCTGTAAAACCAGTGCTTCCATGCAACGTAAAAACACCAAACAAACAAAATAAAAACAAAAATAATATCGAGAAATGGATTTCTAATCGCCAGAAACAAATTCCTCCGATTCCACGTTGGCAGAGCGGGAATCGAAAATCCTAGTAGTAAATCGATACAATTTTCGTAAGGTAATTTCTGAATACAGGATTCGAATTGTTCCTAGAGCTCTCTGACTGGACACTTTCTTTCCCTCTATTTCCAGAATTCGAAATTCTCTTCCTGCTTCTGTATTTCGTGAATAAATAACCATCTTTTCTGAATGGCTGTTACTTCCTTCGTGAGTTAGCCACTCCCTTCTTCTTCCCCTTTTCCTTGCCTTTATATTCCTCGGGCCTGGGCTAGATAAAAGCATTAGATCGCCCATACTTTTGGCCTTCGCTTTTGAAAAGATCGATAATCGAAGAGCCGACATATGTATAGGAAATGACTGGCAAGCAAAAAGAACTAAAAGAGAGAGAGAGAGAGAGAGAGAGAGAGAGAGAGAGAGAGAGAGAGAGAGAGAGAGAGAGAGAGAGAGAGAAGAAGAAGAAAAACATTTGACAATCGTGTTGTCAAGCGCAGCTGTTTCCATCTAAGACTTCCGCGGCTAAGAAAGACTAGTACTAGGTCTTAGTTTCCTTACTCTCTCATCACGCACTCACTGCCGCAAGGCCCTTTGCTAATCATAGGTATGTTGTCACCGATAATCTCTAACCAGTTGTTTTTTGCTCCTTCGCAGGCAGAGCTTCGGAGATGTCCTGATGCCTAAAGTATCCCCGTGTAATATAATACATGATCAGTTCTTCGCACAAAAATTCTCTTTCATAAATAATCAATTTCATCTTGCATATATTGTTATCTTTATAAGTAATCAATGCCCTCTATAACAAAAAAAAAACATTGTTTTTATAAGTAAGTAATCACTTCCCTCTTATAAAAATGAAAAAAAAAAAAAATTTTCATAAGTAATCAATGCCCTCTTATAAAAATGAAAAAACATCGTTATTTTTATAAGCAATCAATGCCCTCCTATAAAAATAAAATAAAAACATTGTTATTTTTATAAGTAATCAATTCCCTCTTATAAAAATGAAAATAAAAACAATGTTATTTTTATAAGTAATTCAATGCCCTCTTATAAAAAAAATAAAAATCAGAACATTCTTATTTTTATAAGTAATCATTTCTCTTTCATAAAAGTAAAAGAAACATTGTTATTTTTATTAGTAATCAATTTCCTCTTATTGAAAATAATTTATTTTTATTTTTATAAATAATCAATTCCCTCTTATAAAAATAAAAAAAGATTTATTTTTCATGAGTATTAATGCCCTCTCATAAAAATAAAAAAAAATTCCTTATTTTATAAGTAGTCAATTCCCTCATAAAAAACACATTGTTATTTTTATAAGTAATGAATGCCCTCTTATAAAAATAATTTATTTTTATTTTTATAAGTAATCAATTCCTTCTTATAAAAAAAATAATTTATTTTTATTTTTACAAGTAATCTATTCCCTCATATAAGAAGAATTGTTATTTTTATAAGTAATCAATTCCCTCTAATAAAAATAAAAAAAACTTATTTTTATAAGTAATCAATGGCCTCTTATAAAAATAACAATAAAAATTGTTATTTTTATAAGTAATTAATGCCTTCTTATAAGAATTAATAATCGTGACTTACTATGTGGTTATATAAGCATAAATATCATCGTAAGTATAGATGTAAATTATGCCTCATGGAAAGCGTATGATTGAAAGCATAGAATAATTAGCACATTCGATAATGACGGTTCGAATTGCAAGTAGTTGTTTTTAGAAATTCCCACTAATGGGCAACATATAACTCTCGCACGAAGGCATATTTAAAATCATTAATTTATGCAGTTTTATATCGTAGGTTTCCATACATTAACTAAATACGCAGAGTTTTTATTTATTTATGACAACAATGCTTTTCCTAGGTTTCCATAAATTAACTTAATACGCAGAGTTTTTTTTTTTTTCTTTCTTTCTTTTTGCGTACGGCCTCTCGAACGAATTCTTTTACATAGGTAAAGTTTGGAAGACTTCTTCCCTTCTTCCAGTACAAGAGTCTTAATGAAATAACATTTCGGACCAAGGGTCTTTGGTATAATTGTTTCAGACTATCTCCAGATACGATCAACACCCAAGACAGTAAAGCCAACAATATAATATTTTATACAGTTCTGACAGGTTTATAAAAACGTTTTAATGAGTATGCGCATCATTTCAGACTATTCAGGAAATGTCGCTTTCGGATTGG
>NC_087215.1:19413895-19416395 GCF_015104395.2 Macrobrachium nipponense | reverse complement strand
TTTTTCATTTATAACTGTATTCCATGTTTCACACATACACACACACTATATATATATATATATATATATATATATATATATATATATATATATTATATGTATGTATATATATATGTATATATATATATATGTGTGTGTATATATATATATATATATATATATATATATACATACATATATATATATATATATATATATATATATATATATATATATATATAATATATATATACATACAAACCTCGGACAAATTAACATCACATCGGTTCCGTAACTATTTTTTCTCGTATAAACAAAAAACGTAGGATCTCCATCATGATTTGAATCCATACGGACGTTGCCAGAATCCTTCTCGAAACTCCTACCTGCCCTTCCAGCACCGTCCTTCTAATCGCGCAGTCGTAGAAGATCCTGGATTGTATTTTGGGTGTGTGTGTGTGTGTGTGTGTGTGTGTGTGTACGCGCGCATGTGTCCATTGTGTGTGTGTGCATGTGTTTGATCTTCCCACGAACAAGGCCTTTGGCCATACCCATGTATGGGGGTATGAAGGGGGAAAAGATGGATTACGATTTTCAGTGGTAATTCAGGAGTACGCGGCAAAGATTACCGGCGATTGCTGGTTAACTCGAAAGATGGCGTCACGCACACGTACTTCGAGACGTTGCGTAATTTCATGGATGTTTGTCACTGGCTGTTGATTTGATTCAATTTGGAGAAATGGGGGGTTCCCTGGGGGAATGTGTTTATGGATAGTATTAATTTGCCATGTTCTTGAGAGGTAATGTGAATAAAAAAGTAGCTGTGTGTCGAGAAGTAGTGATTCTCTCATAATTACCAAAATTCTTTCGTCCTTTCGGACCAGCAGTGATGCAGGTAAAACAATATATTTGCATTGACAACGCTTCTCAATTATCTTAAGAGACAATGTGAATAAAAAGTATCTGTGTGTGTTTTTTTTGTTCGTTTTTTATAGTCATATAGGCTTATGTTATTTGCGCTTGATGTTGTATTTTTCTTGATGTATTTTTTTTTTTTTTGCAGGCCATGTACTTACAAAAGCAGAAGAGATTACTGTCCACTTGGTTTATTTTGTATTATGTCTCTTTGCGGACAAATTTGTACTAATAATTGTATATTTTTTTTGTTAATGATGAGATAGCTAACTAACTAACTGTCGAGATGTAGTGATTCTCTCGTATTTTTGTCCTTTCGGACCAGCAGCGATGCAGATAAAACAATATATTTTTAATGACAGCGCTTCTCAGCTATCTTAAGAGATAATGTGAATAAAAAGTATCTCTGTGTCTAGATGTAGTGTTTCTCTCGTATTTTTGTCCTACTGGACCAGCAGTGATGCAGACCTCGGATACAAGCAAGGGATAATTGAGCTGAAGTCAATAACGACAAGAACAGCACCAAAGCAACAACAACAAACATTATTCAACTCAGATAAGGATGCGTGAGGGAGAGATTGTTTGAGGTTGGGGGTTTGGGGTGGGCGAAAATTTGGGGGATTGGTATGCCATGATGAGGATAGAGAAGGGGAAAGGGGTGTTTGGAGATGCTGGGGTTGGGGAAGAGAGAGAGAGAGAGAGAGAGAGAGAGAGAGAGAGAGAGAGAGAGAGAGAGAGAGAGTTTACAAAATAGCTATAATGAGTCTGAATAAAACGTAAAGTGATATTTTAAAATAACTTCCATCAAGTTCACAGAGAGAGAGAGAGAGAGAGAGAATAGAGATAGAGATAGAGATAGAGAGAGAGAGAGAGAGTCTAGGGTTAAGCAGGGTTAAGACTTCTCCGGTTCGGCTCTAAGAGGTGGAAAGGACAGCGAAAATACGTAATAAGTGTTGATAAAAGCGTCATGAGACCCTCACAGTAATGCCCCTTCAGGCTTTTGGGACTCGGGCGAAACGTCAAGGATATAGTTAGGTGAAGAGGGTCACCTGACGAATGATAAAAATAGGAGGATAGATGGAGAGAGAGAAAAAAAAATAAGAGAGGAAAAATGTATTCTCGTTGTGATTGTGTTGAAATTGAGAAGATTCATCGGATGACGCTCTGAGAAGAAGAAGAAGAAGAAGAAGAAGGAGAAAGAAAAACAAGAAGAAGAAGAAAGGTGAAGATGAGCAGTAGGCGTGTCTAGTATCCTTCCTCCGCCGCCATCACCTCTAACCTCCCCTCCTCCTCCACCTTCCCAATTTTCAAACCAATGCCTCTACATCTCGGCTCATCTCCTCCTCCTTCTCCATTTCCCCCTCCCCCCCCTTTCTCCCTCGGTCTAACCCTTCCTCTTCAAGCCCCTCGTGACTCGAGGGGGGTAAGGATGAAAAGGCCTTTTTCCAACTTGGGTATAAAAAGGCTTCGGCGGAGAACTACCGGCACAGCGTCTCCGACTGCAAAACAATCAGCATCATGAAGTTCGTAAGTATAGGATCGAAAACCCTTCAGAATCTTCTTCTTGTGCTTTTGTTTTTATCAAACCCTGTAAGAAGGATTTAAA
>NC_087215.1:19403895-19408895 GCF_015104395.2 Macrobrachium nipponense | reverse complement strand
CCTTTTTCTGTCGTATCCCAGATTTATCAAAATGTTAATTTTTCTGTATACTGGGATGCGAAGGCAATTGAAAAGTCTACGGTTTTGTTTTGCCATGTTTTGATGTCGGTCGTCTGCCAAGATGTTAATATGTATATAATTATGAGCATTTGTTCGTCTTACTTGCTTTGTAACAACTGTGCCCAGTAAATCATGTAATTGTAATATATACTTATATTTACATATATTTAAATGTGTAATTTTATCCATGTAACCACCAACGTCATGATTTTTAAAGGTGTATCAATAAAACAAAAACTAATTGATTTATTTTTTAACCACGGATTCAGTGAATCTCTCCTTTCACATCACTCACCCTCACTCTCTCTCTCTCTCTCTCTCCCTTCTCCAGATTCCCCCTGGGCAACAACCAGTTCCTTGAAGTGACCTACGTCGCCGATGAGAACGGATACAAACCATCCACCAAATTCGTCGCCAGCAGGAAGTAAAAACACAAACACACACAGGCTAACAACTCTCCCACTCCGACCCGTCCCTCTCGAGACACGTAAACAAACCCTCCCCTTCCCCCGCCCAATCCACAACCCCTCCAGATCGGTTTATGAAAAATGACTCCAGATGAGGTCGTCTCTCTAGAAGAAGAACATGGCGTAGGACATCCCTCAACGGCACCATGATATCCCAGAGGACATGCGGACGCAGACACACGCGCACACACACACACGCACAGGCACACTCAAGGATTCTTCAGGCTCGCCCTGGTGGTGTTCAGTATAGGCGGATGAATTTCAAAGCCACTGACGTCTGCATCGTGTTCACATTCTCCTTCTTATTCTCTATTTCGTCATCTTGTCTTTTATGGCTTTTCGATTCGGTCGTCTTTCTTCTGTTTCTCTCTTGCTGTTTCTCTTACCTCTAGGTTTAAGCTACACAAAAAACAAGTATTTAATTCCAGCGGAAACACGTGAATCCATTCAAACATTCATCCCACCAATCGGCTTCATAAGAACACTTCACTTCGAACATGCATAAACATTTTATAAATATTCTCTTTGACATGTTACACCGAGACACACGAACACAAGATGGCGTCTTTGGGGGCAACATATCAAATTATCTTCTCTCTCTCTGTCATGCGGCGTCAGACTTTAGTTCCTCCGTCTAGAATTGTTAATAAAGCTTTTGATGCAAATAAACAAATAATACCAAAATTGTCGTTTTTTTCTTGATTCACCTGGAGTGTTATGATGGATATTTAGGCAGCGATCCTTTATGTGTTATTAAATTGATAACATTACATTCGTTTGTAATACACTGATTATATACATTGTGGTCATATTTCCTATTTGTGACCTCACGAAGATGGAGAATCACAATAAAATGAACGATTGTATTTTGTCATTTTTATGTTTTCCTGCTGTAACAGTAGTTCTTCAGATGTGTTAATGATTAATTACCGTATGTATGTATATGTATATATATATATATATATATTATATATATATTATATATATATATATATATATATATATATAATGGTGTGTATATATGTATTTATGTACGTATGTAAAAGCAGTAAGCTATTTCCCTAGGCAAGGATTAGAAAAACACTATAGTCACTATCACATTGATACTATGACACCAGAATCATGGTTTTATATATATATATATATATAATATATATATATATATTATATATATATATATATATATATATAGATATTATAATAATAATAATATACATCATATATATATATATATATATATATATATTATATATATATATATATATATATATATGTCTAAAACCCATTTCCAAAATAATCTACATTGTCACACCTATCCTATATATGTGATAGTGCACAGGCTTCCATGTGCAGAAGACTTCCAGAATATTATTAGCCGCTTCAAATATCTACTCTGAATTTTCATCTGCTCCACATTCAGCCTTTAACCTTTATTTATTCATTTTTTTACGACTTTTTCACCTTCGCTAACCTGCACTTTCTTGGTCTCCCATTCCTTCCCCTTCCCCCCTCCTGCATCTCCCGTAAGGGGTTAGTACCGTCAGTGCACCTCATGCAGTGCACTGTAAGCATTACTTAAGGTTCTTTGTAGCATCCCTTCGGCCCTTAGCTGCAACCCCTTTCGTTCCTTTTACTGTACCTCCTTTCATAATCTCGATCTTCTATCTTGCTTTCCACCCTCTCCTAACAATTGATTCATAGTGCAACTGCTTTGAGGTTTTCCTCCTGCTACACCTTTCAAACCTTTTACTGTCAATTTCCGTTTCAACGCTGCGTAACCTCATAGGTCCCAGTGCTTGACCTTTGGCCTAAATTCTATATACACCTCGATGTGCTATGATTCACCATTTTTGTCATCTGTTCTATGTTTATCACTTTCATCTATCTACTCTCACCACCTGAATTGTCCTTAATCCTCACACACACACACCCGGCAAATGACGTAATTCACCCATTTCGAATTTTGCTTTTCGGGGGCTGTCAGAATTCAAACTTCATTTCAGTAAAGGAGAGTTTTGTTCATAAATCCCAACTGTTGGCTATGATGCAAACTCTCTCTCTCTCCCAAACATTATTCAAAAAACCCTGCAGCTTTCCCTTCTTCAATTTTCCTGTAATTTGTCCCATTTCTGATCTTTCCATTATCTTCAGTTACAAATACAAATGAATCACTTTCATCCTTCGACCATCTGTATTAACGCCTCATCTTCCTGGCTTCCATTTTCCTTCATCACCTAAGTCTTGATATCATTTACCTTTAGCCTTTTCTGTCGAACACTTTCAAATTCCTTCACCACTGCACCACCTCTTATCAGCCTGTCGCCAATCAGTACCACATCATCTGTAAGAAGTAACAATTCCACTGTCCCTTCACAATCACTTTTATAACCTCAGCTTTGCACCGAGTTACAGTTCCTGTAGTTTTCTGACTTCTCTCGTGTCTCTCCGTTCGTAAAGATATTAATTAGACAGGAAAACTTCGTACACCCTTGTATCAGGACCACTTTTGCACCAAATCAGTCACTTCCATACCAGCAAATTCTAATGGGAGCTTCTCTTTCACCATAAAAGCATAAAATCGCCTTTTGCAAATCAGTTTATACACCATAAATTGTCGACGGTCATGGTACTATATAACGCATCTAAACGGGTTATATTATAAAAAAATTTATGTATATATGCAACAAAAACTTTTGCCTTTGTAAACTTCACAACACAACTGTTCAATGATAAAAAAAGTCGTCATGCAGACGTCTTCTCTTTCACCATAAAAGCATAAAATCGCCTTTTGCAAATCAGTTTATACACCATAAATTGTCGACAGTCATGGTACTATATAACGCATCTAAACGGGTTGTATTATAAGATTTTTATGTATATATGCAACTAACAACTTTTCCCTTATAAACTTCACAACACAGCTGTTTCATAAAAAAAAAAAAAGTCTTGATACTTCTTCGTCCTTGTCTAAACTTACAGATTTCTGTCCCCCATCTGTCCAGCAGTTATCTATCTTTGTATCTCTCATCTTAAGCCTAGTATAGCCTAGTAATTATTCCACTATCTCTTATTCCCTGTTTTCTTCAGCTGGTTATAATTCTTGCCATGACGAAGGACTTTATGCTCTGGGGAAGATAGAGTCCCTTTCACCTTTCTGGAAATGGGAACTCCACGGAATGGTAAATAAATGGTTTCTCGTATGTATGCCACAAAATAAACTAACAAGATGTATGATTATACGCCTATTATTATGCTAATAATTCTGTAAATGCTAAGGCAGAATTTTCCGATGTCCCTTTCTTAGGGCGAGGAACATTTGTATTCAAGGCTCGGCTGGTGTCGAAATGAGTAAAATGTCTTAGCTGGAAAATTGAAGCAAGGAAAGCTGCGGGGTTTTTGCATAATTGGGAGAGAGGGAGTTTGTATTATAGGCAACAGGTGGGATTTATGAACAAAACTCTCCATTGCTGAGGTGAAGTGTGAATGCTGACAGCCCCCGAAAAGCAAAAATCTAAATGGGTGACATGCGTCATTTGCCGGGTATACTATGAAGCTCTGCTAGACATGTCAACAAGGTGCTACCAATGAGGATTTGTATGTGCCTGTGAACAAAGACCACGAAACCTTATTCGTCCCAGCTCTTCCAAGCAGTCACCTTCAAATAGTAGTAGTAGTAGTAGGTGGGGTATATCTTTGAAACGGCTCCCTTGCTTGTTTTTATTCCCACGCCCGTATGGGGTTAGTGCCGTCAGTGCACCTCATTCGGTGCAATGTAGGCATTACTCAAGGTTCTTTGCAACGTCCCTTCGGCTCCTAGCTGCAACTACTTTCATTCATTTTACTGTACCCTCGTTCATATTCTCTTTCTTCCATCTTACTGTCCACCCTCTCCTAACAATTGTTTCATAGTGCAACTGCTTTGAGGTTTTCCTCCTGTAACACCTTTCAAACCTCTTACTGTCAATTTCCGTTTCAGCGCTGATTGGCCTTAGTGGCCCCAGTGCTTGGCATAATGCCAAAAATCTATATTTAGGTGAAATATCAAACCTTCAAATACACCTACTATCCTGACAACAATATAGGAGGAGAACACAGAAGGCGAACCCCTAGGCCAATAACGCCTCTGAATCGTACTCGCTTGAACACAACGTATTTTCCTCCGTTCTTTCTACAAGACACAGACATCTATGAGTAAACTGTTCGAAACTTTCACTTGCATTTAATCTCTCGATATTGTTTTGGATTTTTCTCTCTAGAGCTGCTTCATTTTCTTGATCTTGCTGTACACATTGGACCTCCTTATCCCACAAATTTTACGTAGGAATGATGAACTAAAAATGATCAACAAATGATAGCTCGACCAAGGGAAACAGCGTTTATAATTCGTTTAACAATATACATTCATTTATAACTTATTTTATTTGTCTTTTCTGTAAAGATAGCAAGAGAAGCAACGGATGTTAAATCAGGCTT